>NW_019525077.1:985137-985707 GCF_002814215.2 Seriola lalandi dorsalis
AAAGAAACTACTAAAATGGCCGCTGAGACCACCTAGTGTGTGTGAGAGGGAGGGTGTGAGTTTCTTTGTTAGCCTAGCTCATGTAATCTAATGGTACCAGGTTAGAGGGGGAAGGTTAGCTTCATGCAGGTTCTAGGACTGAGACGTACTGCTATGTGTGTGAACATACGAGTACTCGATTAACTGTATGACTGACCACGACTTAAGCAAACATTACAACAACAAGACATCAATCAACAAGTACATTAACAAGTTAAGACTTCTGCTGATTAGCTATGCTGTGCTGGGAGAGGTTAGGCCCAGTCCGTTAACGTTACCCAATCCTTGGAACAAGCAAAGAGATCCTTTCCAGTGTTTTGTAAAGTCCAGTGAGTTGGGGGGTTTCCTGGTGGAGTAAAGTCCTGTCTGGCTGTGTTGCTTGCCGTTATCTCCTTTGTTCTCCTCACAGAGTTAGCTGTTCCAAGCTAACTGTGCTACGACTCCTGTTGCTTGGAAAATCAGCTAGCCTTGTGTCGTAGCTGCTGATTCTGAAGAGGATTTGGTTCACTCACAGTTAATCCGAAGCAGGTC
>NW_019525077.1:985806-1008778 GCF_002814215.2 Seriola lalandi dorsalis
GTGACACCCTTGGGGGTCACATGTCACACGCTGGCCCACACTGGCTGGCCAGTGGGGTCCGTGGGGGGGAAGGGTCATCCCCAGGTGTGAACCGTGAGGAACTGTGGGGTGTGAATTCCTTTGTCCAGTGGAGCAAAGAAACATTTGGTCTATTGAATGACTGAGTCCCAACAGCAGACAGCAGGGAAGACTCAGGACCACAGCTCCCACTAAGTCCAGTGTAAACACCAGTCGAGTTTTACAGTATAAGCAGTAGGCAGAAGACCACAGGAAGTTAGTCTGAGTTTATTTAGCAGGATAATGTTGTAAAGCTTCGTTCTCTTCTCCGGTTTCACCAGAAATTCTAATGTGGCACTTAAAGTCCCCAAAGTGTGTGTGATCAGCGCAGATCTACAGGATTTCACTACAGAAACACTCAGTGAAGGCAGATAGTCTATCTGGTCCTGTATTTACTGCTGTACTGTACTGTCACTGTAATTGAATTGCTTAAAGAAGAATTTGACTATAACATTACAAAATTATATAAATATAAATTATGTATCAGTGTTGTCAATTCATGTATTTAACCTTTGTTTACTACACAATTCTTGTTACACTAGGCTACACATGACAGTGTCTCCAGATGAACCAGTCCACGTCGTTTGGGGCTGAATTTGATTTCCGCTCCGCCCCTGCACACGTGTATAAATGCAGGAAATAGCAGTTGTTTGTTGTGTTTTTGTTTGTTTGTTTGTGTTTTGGTTGAAGACTGCCGATAGTGGTGCAGGTACCTGCCCACACCAACTCTTGGTGTCCACATACTTCTGGCCATACATACAAACATTCAGCGGAGACTTTTCAGCTTGTTTGCAGTAGCTGACGTTAAAAATGTTCTTTAAAGCCCCGAGTCGTGATCTTCCTTTTTTCTAACTTTTTTCCCACTTCAAGAGAGAAAAACAGAAATAGACTCTTGCAGTCATGTGACAGAAGCAAAACATCTCTAAACTTAGTAGGAAATAGTTTGTTTGTGCAGGCCTTTAAAGTGTTTTATTTCAAATGTGTAGATATTTTCTGTCTGTTGCTGCCTGGAGAAGTAAATCGTCACAGTAGAAATGTGTGTTTTCAGGTGCGTGTGTGTTGCAGAGAGCAGTATCTGTCACAGGTGTGCTGGGCTACACATCACAGATCTGAAATCAGCAACATGACACAAGAGCTGTGTCATTCTGAAACAAACCAAAAAAAACCATTCACAGGTGATTTCATTGTTGCTGTGGTAACTCTATGCATTCACTCAGAGCAGATGAATGTTTTCGTATTGACATTTTTTTTCCGACTGTGCACAGTTAAAGTAGCAGTCCGTCCCTGTGGCAGGCTGCCAAGTGGGATCAGCCAGTGTGAAGCTTTGCATGACTGTCTCTGATTGTGTGAGCTTGTCTGATTGAGCGCGAGCTTGCCAACATTTTTCGATGAGATAGCTTGGCCTGGAAGACATGCAAGGCTTTTTGTGACAAACTCTTGGTGGAACAAAGTCGTTGATGGTGTGATGAGTGTTTGTCCTTTGTTTGCTGAAAGAACAGACTGACGGCTCCAAACCTAAATCATGTTTATTGTGTGTTTATGTGGATATCTTTCTTGCAAGTTGTCAGTGCTAATGTTTTAGCTGTTAGCTGTAAGGTAAGCTAGCTGCAAGAGTCTGGTGGGTTAGTTGTAACAACAATACAAGTACAGGGACACACATAGACACACACACATAGTTCAATTGTTGAAGCTGGTGCACATGTGCAGTTTTATTATGTTCAAATGTTTTATCACTACTATGACTGACAGTAACTAACATACCTGGCTCTCTCTCACACACAAACACCGATATCCCCGACGTACCTGACATCATTCCCTTTAAACTCACAGGAACTTTGACAATCTAACATTACAAAATAATTTCAGCTGCCTCTGCCTCACCACGCTCCATAAATTGGCTTTGTCTCTTGGTGCTAATTTGCGATCTGCACCACACACTCCAGGACACATCTGGGACTCTGCAGGTGTTGGGTGTTAATAGAAAACATATTTCATACGAACTCAGGTGCATTTCTGAATGTATCACAATGGTTATGGTGAAAATCTGTATACTGTCTTGTAACCACACGACACAGCGACAAATCTATCATGCAAGTGGCAGTTAGTCTATTTCTCTACACGCAGTAGCCTCAGTGGACCACAGTGCAATGCAAAAGGTGTGGCTGCAGACACAGACACCTCAGGGGTCGTTAGCTATTCATATCCCTCATCCATCAACATTTACTGTAGCAAATAAATTCATTTTCATTCAGTGGGAACTGACAAATTTCATGCTTTGGCCTGTAAAAATAAATTACAGCTCTTCAGTAACACAACCTGATAACGTTCCCCAAGTGCTCGAGTGTGGATTTTCATTGTCAGAGTTTAAACTGATTTGTTTAGAAACAATAGATAAGATAGAAACTGCCTGGTGATGCCTCTCAGCGCTCAGGAGACTGGGATCTCTTGATTTGACTCTCATGCTCAGTGAGGGTGAACCGTGGTCTCCCACTGTGGTGGGAGAATGAAGGGTTGCGACCCTCGCTGCATATGGGTTGTTCACTGCACTAATGTTTCTGTTCAGCAGTGTTGTTCGAGCCCTGCCTTCTTTCACACCTCCGCACACGTGCAAAGCAGCTACTCCACACACAGTAGCTGCTTTGCACACTGCACTGGGCGACATTATTGGATCGTCTGTTTCAGGAAAGAAATACACAATACAGCTGTTCCACACAGTCCCACGCTGTTTAGCTGTGAGAATTCACTGTTTCCTCTGCACTGATCATCTCTGGTTGTTATGGCCTGTTCCCTCTGTACAGCTGTGTCCGTACTTATGCTCTTCTACATGTGAAATAAGATCATATGAAGCAAAATTAAATTCAAAACAATGAAAATAAGTTAAAGAAAAAAATGATTCTCTTTAATTGTATCATTGCTTCCTGCTATTGAATCAAGCTCATGCATTTCCATATTAAACAAATCAGTTTTCAACAACTACTCACCCCTAATCAAGTTAACTTTGATGTGATGATTTTCATCTTAAAATTTCTTGTTCTTGTGAATTCAAATCATTCCTGCAGAAACTCTTGTGGCTGTCGATGTCATGGGGTTTATTTGAATCTTGATTATTTTTTTCTTTGATAAAATCTTTACTTGATTGTATTAGAGATATGTTTCATATTTTTTTAAATTGTATTTCTGTTTTCTGATTTTGTAGCACATTGTGTCATCGTCCTTATATTTTTTGTCTGCAGGTCATTTTATTTCCTCATCTCTTCTCCAGGACTTCTCCAGAAAGAGATTTATTTTTGCTCAGCAACAACAGCGTGTGAGGCTTTTTTTTTTAAATGTCCAGCTGTCCAGGTTAAAACCGAGTTTGATTTGGTTGGACAGAAATAGATTTAAAACATCAAAGTTGAAAACCGTTGCTTCAACAGCATTTAAATGACTATGAAGCGCATGAAGTATAGACATTAACTGCTATTGAAACAGACTCCTGTAACCAGCTTTCCATTAAGCTCAGCGCTTCACTGAGCATCTTCTGACCTGCAAATCAACATAACCACGCTTGCTAGGAAACAACCGTGTTTCAGTACGTGATTTTTGGCCAAGCAACTGTTTCCCTTGTGAACCAACACTATTCAAAGTGACTGGATAGTGAGTGAGTGGGCGTAAACTCTGCTGGACCTGAATGGCACAGTCTACATTGGAGTATCAGCTGTGTTGTGGATTCTGCGTGCATGGCTGCTCAGACTGCACACCACTAGAGCTGGTGCTTATTCATGCAGTCCATTAATTCAGCCTCACTGCTCCCCTCGCTGTACCCTGCAGCATATAGCTTCTCTATAATCTGAGTTATTAGATGAACTGTGGTGAGCCATCTTATGAAGCTCTGCTTACTCCTGATGCATTAAATGGGGTTTGCAATAATGTAGGGGGTTTTGTAGAAGTAGTGATAATCCTGTGATGCACTCCATGTTTGCTTGGTGCATGATGATTTTGGGGGGAGGTGTGGGTATTGTTTTGGTTGTTTGCATGAAAAGTGCTATACTGATTAAGTCTGATTGAATGACTGTTTGCACCAGATAGTGCAACATGAGTCAAAATCTACTACTCTTTGAAAAAGATGATTTACTGAATGAGACTGCACATAATAAAAGTGATTTAGGTCGCTAAAATGGAAAAGAAATCAAATTATACATAAAAACAATGGACAAAAGATAATTTAATATATTTCCAAAAAGACTTATTTCAATTTGATAGCCATGACATTTTTATATGAAATAACATGAATTCAAATTTCCAAGGTTGGACATGTTATTAATAGCTGGTGGTTGGAGCATATACACACAGGCAGCCTGGTGCAGCCTGGTGCAGCCAGGTCACTTTAATGGCAACAGACAACAGGTAAGTATAGCTGAAGTACGAACCAAGGTAACAACAACAGGAGTGCACTGTATGAATAGCACAGAGGGAAAGAGACTGAAACATGACACAAGTATGTTCTTCTAGTTGTATTGTAAAGGTTTGTTCAATAGAGAATCGATTATACAGCTGAGAAATGTCACTTTTACTGTACATTTTAAGTTACTGTACATTGGGAATGTCAGTTGCTTTAGTTATACTTATTTTTTGCTGCCATTAATGTATTCAGACAGTTTATCATGTATTTATTATTCTAGTAAATCACTCGTTTAATACAATTGAATAGGGAGTACACGGAGTTTCGGCGTACGCGGGGTGGAATTAAAAGTGCACCCTTTCTGCGCAGTCTCTTACTGCGCATGTCAGAAACGAACAAACGAACTTGCGGCGAGAAGGCAAGATACACCTGAGCTGGATCATTTAATTACTTCGTGAGTATTTCCAAATTTACTCATTTATAATCGATTAATTTGAGAAATTTGAGTGTGATAGCCATAATTTCATGCAGGTTTACTTTGGTAGGTCGAGCTTGTTTTTTGTTGATTAGAAAAAAAGAAATATTCATGAGTTTCGTAGTTTTTGTACTGTCTTGTATGTAGTTAGCTGTAGCTTGTTATTAGCATGCTAGCATGTTCTCGGTTCTCAGTAGCCCTGCTCTGGTGCCGGAAGTGTCGGGTGTAAATGAACTTAACTTGGTTAATGGCTTGGTAACTGGTAACGGATAACTAAAGAGGGCAACCACACAACAGAGACGGACTGTGGGAGATCAGTGCACCTGAAGTTATCACATTATGCTTCTCTGTCTCCTCATACAGATCACAGACTAGCTAACAAGTGAGATGCATTGATGGACCTAGTTACATGACTGGTGAGTTCAGCTTTTCACACCTGTCTGTTACTTTATATAAAAGTTCAGTACTGTTAGCTGTAGGCTGTCCTTAAATGATTATGGTGTACCCCTGAAAAGATTTATAGTGTGTGTGTGTGTGTGTGTGTGTGTGTGTGTGTGTGTGTGTGTGTGTGTGTGTGTGTGTGTGTGTGTGTGTTAAAATACGAAAAATGTGAAGCAGCTGTCATTAATCAGGAAAAGGTTCAAGTTTTCTTCAAGTGTTAAAGGGTGACAATTTGTGCACATACTGGAAAACTTTGAAATCCGTAATTCAGGATTTTCAGTGATGGAAAATTATATGTTCCCCAAGCCCCAGTTTGTGCCCGTGATGTTTGAGCACACATCTGGGTCACAGAGGTAACACTCAACACAATTAACTGGTGATTAGAAAACCCAGAAGGTCGTTGGAAAAACTCATACCGCTGTTGTGGTGATATTTTCAGAATCACAAAGGACTCTTCTAACTATGTACTTGAAAAAAGATGAATAGAGATTTTTGGGCTGCCATCTTTTGTTTTGATTCAGAAACAGGTGCACACTTGAGAAGAGTGTTTTTAGGATTCTAGTGACAGTCTGGTTTAAGATAACCTTCTGGGATTTTCAGGCATCAAAAGTGAATTTATCTTTTAGCGAAACCAGTGGTTACCTTGTGACTTGAATGTATGTTAATACATGAGAGGTAGGACTGTCAAAATTACCCAAAAATTATTCCTCCTTTTAAAAAACAAAACAAAACAAAAATACACGGTTTCAAACCATTCAAATACATAACTTAGCACATTATGTCCTTTACAAAGTCAAACTAATACAACAAGAGTCATAACTACTTGTATAGGGTCATTTAAATGCAATTTTTTTGTCATCTACTGATTCAAATATTCCAAACTGGGCTTTATAGATTTCTCTCTCTCTCTCTCTCTCTTTCTCTCTGTGGCCGAGTTGGGTTCTGAATACTCTGCCATCATAATTTGCTTGTTTCAGCTTGATCTACATTTCATTTTAGTGCAAACTGGGGCTAACCTTTCAAAGGTTGTAGTATACGAGTGCTGTTAAAATATGCAAAGTGAAGTTCTTTTGATATGGTGATATTATAACAATTCAAGACATGCCCCAAAAGATTTAAGTGAAAACTAGGACAGCAGCCATTCCGCTGACAAAGGGCAACAGTTTCTGCACATCCTGAAAAAACGTTTCCAGTCATAGTAAAACATGATTTCCTTATAAACTTGTTTATCTTGTTTCATTATCAATTTAGTTTGTGGATGACTGTCGAACTGGAGGGCGTGTCCTGCCGGGTGGGGGAGTGAGGGAATGGATATGAATTGTTTTTTTTGGGCTTCTGAAGGAGAAAACCTCTGGTGTAAATAAGTCACTCTTTAAACATACTGTAGTACCTCTGCTCTTTTTCCTTTTAAGGTTGATATTTCATTTCATTAAAGTTTACTGTTTTTTATTGCGTTGGAGTGGAATAAAATGATGGTTTGAAAATGTTTTTATTGTGAAACAAAAAGTACTAGTGTGCTAATGTCACACAATTCAGACTCATCCCATTTATCTTCTGAAACTGAGATGAGCGCTTCTTCAATTAACACATTTGCTTGCTACCTCAGGATCATTGAATTTAGATGTAACGTTTAAAGTCATGAAGCCTTTTTCTGCTCTCATCAGGTTTTTCTTTTAAATGAGTAACACAAAGAAACACTTTTTTTTTTTCTTGGTCACGTACGAGATGTCCTGTAAAATGATTTCTGTGAATGACGAGAAGCGACAAAAGGAAAAACAAAAACAAAAGCCATCTGCCTTATTTCAGCAATATATAACAATATGTAGCCCAAGTGCAACTTGTTAGCTTGACTGCTTGTTAGTAGATTCAGAACACTGCATTCTTCCCTCATCATTCAGTCGGCGAGTACCAAATAGTCGTCAGTGCAGAGGATGTGATGTTTTTTGTAACTAGTTTATGTCTTTGCAGGCGACTGGACCAACGTTCTTATGACCTGACCAGAACCTTCTGCAGCAACAGAAGTTGTCTAAAGAAAGATCATCAACCTCCAGGCTGCGTCAGATTAGGTATGAATAAATGTTACCAATTTTAAATTGGTTATTTAATTTTCTTGCTTGAATTGTTTTGTCTTAGTATTTAATTGTGGGTGTATTTGACTGGAGCTGTAGATAAGTGCATTAGCTCACAGCAAAAATTATTCAAACTACGCCAGTCTGTGTTTTTTCTGAAATCACAACACATTCTTTGTCTTTAACTTTTGTGTTTCTGAAATATTAGTTTGGGTATTGTGAGTGGCTGTTGGTGAAAGCACTTTGCTGTAGATAAAAAACCTGCAATCATAAATTGTAATTTCATTATATGATATATATGACATATTATATATTCGGTTACTTCCATAGCTGTTACAGAGCTGCTGTTTTGTGATCGCTTTGTATTGTACACGTTTTTCTCCCAATCCATGTCGAGCAGGTTACTCTGCTGAGGTATTTCGAGCATTGTTGGAAGGTTTTTTTTTTTTTTTTGTCTGAAACTCGACTGTTTTGTTTGATGGCTTGAATCTTCATTTGCTTGGTGAATAGAAAAAAAGTACCAGTGGTGTGAGTGGGATTTGCCTTTTCCAAAATTTGAGAAAAATAGAAACAAAATGCCGAGGAAACTGTCTGAGAGAGTCTTTGGCTGTAAGTGGAAAGTTTTGCTGGTTGTTCTTGTTTGTTGGTATTTCAACCCCCTCTTCCCACAAAAGCTATAGCTTCCTCTTGTAAATTGTAATGTATTTTAGCATAATGAATCACATCTTTAGTAGAATCTCTTGTTTGTTCCACGTACAGTGACCACCTGCATCCTACACAGCCATTTATTCTGACAATCGATGTAAAGGAAAAATAAATGAGAAGGAGAGAATCTGCCAAACAAAAGTATGCACAACATCCATTACATAGATTGGCAGGGCGGTCATGTAATTTCCTGCTAATTGGTATTTATATATATTTTTTTAATTTTTATTGTGTTGCCAATGGTTTGATCACTGTAAGATGTATGGATTCCAGAAACAGCAGCTGTTCCTGTTGGTTTCTGAAATAATGAAATTTGACAAAAAGACTTAAATACTGCAAAGGTTTTATCAGGTCACTTGGTATCTTGGGGCATCAGGATGTCATCTCTTACTGTAAGTTTCCCACCACTCAGTCCCTCAAGATTTCATCATTCGGCTTAAAACTCAGCATAGAGATGTGAGTGAGTCCATGCGTGGTTGAGCACTCACAAAATCTTTTGTTGTACTCTTCCCAGGCCCTAATTAGGACAAATCAGTGTATTCACAATGGTATCTATCAAGAGAGCAAATCATTCTTCATTCATTATATTCACAACAAGATGTTCAGACATATTCAAGAAGGACGGGTGTTGAGAATATAAATGGAATAGACGAGAAAACAAGGATTTATTCTCTGGCAAAGGAAAAAAGACTTAACACGACAGGAGGTGGAATAAAAAAATCTGCATCTTCTCTGTCGTATCTTTATAGTCAGATGAACATCTGGGAACATAGGAGCCAATTATGTTTCACAGCTTTTTTTTTTTTTTTTTTTTTTTTTTTTTTGGACGGTTCTCTCATTAAATGATTGTCTCATTGTGGATTGGGCGGGTACGAACAGGGTTAATTACCTTATCTCAGTGCTGATGACATGTCTGCAAGTTTAAATTACACCTAATGAAGCAGTGAGCGTCGAGAAAACTGTGATCTCATTGATTTTTTTGATTGTTTTTACTCAGAATGGAGCCACAAGCAAAAAAAAAAAAAAAAAAAAAAAAAAAAAAATGCCTTGTTGATGAGAGAAATCAGAGGAAAATAGCCAGACTGACAAATATGCAGTAATTATGTGATGCAATCATGTGAACATGGAGCAGAGTCTCAAATGACTGTTTCCAGCTTCCAGTCGAATCCATGCTTTAAAGAACTGAGGCCGTTTGGAGAGAGAAGGGAGGCTTTACCCAGTGTTAGTATGGTGTTCCTAATACCTCCACAGGTCAGAGGTTATATGAAAATTGTTATTACCTTTGTGTTTAGAGAGACAGCCCCATAATGCATCATGTGAGGCCAAGCAATAAACGGGCAGCACAAATTTCAAAAGGAATTTGTGAAGGTCAGTGTTGTAATTCTCTGTCTCAGAACATGCAACACAGAGACCTGGAGGAGAAAAACAAAAGACAAAGCGTGAATCTCACTTTCTGGGATATCTTGCGTACATACCTGTCACTTATTGTACCTGCATAGAATAAAGTTTTGATTGAGGACTTGCGTATTCTAAAACTACCGAGTGTGATTCCATCTGATATCATGGAGATTTTATATATTAAAGAAGCAGAGAATTCAGATAAAGCCTTAGACTTTCCAGAGCCGATCCTTTTTATAAACTTAGATGTTGCTAATAGTTTGTCAGATATACCAGCTAAGGAATTAATCTAGCATTAAGTCCCAGTGAACAGAGCCATACATTGTACTCTACTGAGGGGTTGGTAGTTTTATACATCATGTTTTTGTTTTTGGGGAACATTGTAATATGAGCTAAATGAGTTTTTTATGACCACAAGTCAACAAAACTGAATATAGGTATTATTACGTGCCAAAAACTTCAAACTTCTTGATATTGGACACATTATCTGCAAGTGGAGAAAGCAAGCAGTATGAGCCTGAAGGAGCATACGCGAAACATGCTGCTCACTCCTCCACCTGCAGAAAATTAAGACAAATTCCTCAATCCTTACATGGTTCTGACATAGGAAGAGTGAACCAACTTGATATTCTAGTATCTAGTCCCAAGAACAGACCAGGAACATGTGTAACTGCTGCAGATGGAGTGAATTTATGTGCGTAGTGTGTACCTGCTGTGAGGGTGACATCGCCCCCGACTGTAGATTCGTGTGGTTAATTGTCGACAGTATATAATCCCACAGCTAAGTCATGTGTGCTCCTTGCAGCCACTAATCTTAGCCTAAAGAAAAAGTATCATTATATGTTGGAATAGATAATTACACAGTGACGCTAAAGCTTTAGCTGAATTTATCCCTTTTTATAGCCTCAAAGTCGCACAGTAGCTTGTGGGATATAACACAGGCTGCTTGGCTCATATCCAGTGATTACTTATTTTACATAAACTCGTATAATGTTTGATTTGCAACTCAAAGTATTCTTAAACTCTTAGATGTCTATAGACATTTCTCAGTTTCTCATGCAGAATTCCTACTGTTCATCAGTATGCTGCTCCAAACAGTCGGACTGTTTCCAGTCAGGCAGATCTTTGCTGGTCTCTTACTGTGTAGAACGATTGTTTTGCACAAAATTTACCAAGTTGCAGACAATTACACAGATGTTTAGGGATGCTTCATCATTAGATCTGCTGGAAAATGTTTCAGAATCACTAATTTGTTAAGCTAAACAGCGATTCCTGTTATCTAGTACATAAACTGGGCACCAAAAGCCGGTATTGAACGTGCTCCTAGTAAATTATTAAAGACTGGTCTCGTCACTGGAGAAACAAAGAAAATAGATATCCTTATCTCTTTCTCAGAGCCTGTGTGTGGGAGGAGCAGGGGCAGCTCTCTTACATACTGCTGCAACACACACACACACACACACACACACACACACACACACACACACACACACACACACCCTGTTATTAGTGACAGTGGCAGAGAGAACGAAACATTCAAAAGTGCGGTTGCGCTCGTCGCCACAGGTGCAACGTGTCTTTTGCATGTCTCACAAGAGCAGTCTGTTGAAACATCTAGTGACAGTCCATCACAGACAGTTTCATCTGTTGTTGCCCCAGGTGTGTTGTGTATGCTAGCAGCCTGGGGCCCGCAAACAGTTAACTAAATTCTACATGAGGTAATGATTAAAACCAACCATTAATGACTTGTTAAAAACAATGCTATTGCAGTTTGCTGCTCAAGAATGTTAATTTATATACAGTACAAAATCCCCCCCCCCCCGTGTTTAACTAAACACAAAACTACGGATCCAAAAAGAGACGCAGATCAACGATCTCTCCTGACATCATATATATGTACATATATATATTCGACGTCTCTCCACCGTCAGACACGTGTGGTGAGGACCCGACCCTACCCAAGACATAATTCCGTCCACCATTTTGGCTCACGTGGTGTAACACCCTCCGACCCGTCTGCCATCTTGGATCCTGCGGGACGCGATCGTCACAGATCACGTCTGCCATCTCATCTCTCTCTCTCTCTCTCTCTCTCTCTCTCTGTCTCTCTGTCTCTGTCTCTCTCTCTCTGTCTCTCTCTCTCTGTCTCTGTCTCACACACACACAGTAGGTTAAAGAGAAGCTCTTTTGGTCATTATTGTGTCTGTTTATTGTGATCCGTGACTGATTTAGGGTCTGAGCTCGAACTTAATCCTTCATTAGATACTCGCGGTCACTGATCCCAGAGACCGAGTACTCGGAGTGAACTATTAAGGTTATGAGACTATAAACTGGTCTGGTTGTTGTTCCCGGTTTCGGGGTGGTGCCCCGCTTTATTAATTAATATTAATTACCATAATAATACTGGTTAATAATTTAAAGTTGTAAATCAATGATTTTTCAGTGATATTCAGAATTCTTAGTTAATAACCAAACGTGCTCCTTCTGGACCCAACACTAATAATCATATTGGAAAATACATGATAAGTGGAATTTCTCTCAAAGCACAATCCCAGTTGATGGGCATCTCTGCAGTATCTGAACATCCAGCACTGTTAGCTGCTGCCTCTCCCCGACACTCGCCCCCCAGGGAAGCCGGTTGACTCGTGGCAGCAGCTTTCTCTCCTCCTCAGCAGTGTGCTTTGATTCAAGCAGCAACAGGGAATGGCAGACTCTAATAAAGTGTGGTTTATAATGCAGTTGATAGTTGTATTCTGTGGTGTCGTGCTGACATATTCGCCTCAGCTGTTTTGTGACAAGTTAAAAAAGTGGCTGTAGTAGCTTCTGCGGCACATAGGAGTCTAATACCAACAAATAGGGATGTGTTGATGTTGGGCCAACAAAAAGAAATCCTTCTTCAGTTTTTAGTGTCTGTTTGAAAGCACGGCCTCTCCAAGGTCAGCCTCAGGAACTGGCCGTTAGATGTGCGCTACTTAGCTGATTCATTATACAAAGGCAGTGCAGCAATTTAGACTATCCAGGCCAACATATACTAATGAGAATACAACCAAGAAAATCAGCTGCTAGCATGACTGCAGGGACAGCAGGCCACCACTTTGTAGCAGGCAAAATCTAGTTTACTGGAGAAATCAATGATGAAATTATTACCTGGAAGAAGAATCCTGACTTTTCCTCTTGTACCAGCTTAAAGTTAACATTTGTGGTTTTAAATGAAATGTCTCAACATCTGTTAGATGGATTGTCATGATATTTGGCTCCGACATTCATGTTCCCCTCAGGATCAATTCGGCATCAAGCAGAGTACACTTTGGACACATGGCAGTTCTTACCTGCACGTCTTTGGACTGGAGGGAAACGGGAGCACCCAGAGGAAAACCTTTGCAGGCAGAGAACATGCTAACACAGAAAGACAAAGCCAGATTGATTCCATTCTCCTGCTCCTGACAAATGGCATCTGTCGTTGTCACTGAGGCACCAGGTGGGCAAAGGCCACACCGCTGTATTCTCAGTGTCTGGGGATTTTAAATCCACCTAGGCAGAATAATGTTATTTCAGGCAGAGTATTATGGTAATTAGAGTGTAATGGCTCTATTCACCACAGTTTCTATGCCCAGACAGACGGCCACTTCACATTGGGAAGGCGAGACAGAAATGTGTTGGGTTTTTTTTTTGGGGGGGGGGGGGGGGGCACTTACATCATGGCTCAGCACTGTTCATCAATGCACTCAGCGACAAGGGCTGCAGCTAGGGATTATTTTTATGAACAATTTCTCAATTATTTCTAAATGAATATTTTTAGTTTATTATCTGAAGTGATGAAAATGCCCATCCTTACCTGACATCTTCATATTGCTTGTTTTGTCAAGAAAACTTTATAAAACCCCAAAATATGAAATTTAAGGCTTAAATTTCATATTTTTTTTTTTTAAATTGAGTGCGTGTCCTGGGCACTTGTTTTGAAGAAGACCTGCATTGTTATCTGCGTTATTATACCCATTTTTATTGAATTCAATGCATCCTGTGAATTTGTTCCATCTGATGTCTTCATTGTTTTTCAGAAAAGTTGTGAATTATGGTAATTAGGCCGCACTGTAATGGCTCTATTCACCACAGCTTCTATGCTCACAGACAATTTACATTCGGAAGGGCAGACAAAACAAAGGGCTTATCAGCATGGCTCAGCACTGTTCATCGGTGTTATGTGCACAGATGGTGGCAAGAGTTGCAGTTAAAGAATATATTTACATTAATAATTAATTGCTCAATTATCTTTAATAAATATTAATATATTTTTAGAAATTAATGAGGACCAGTGAGCTGTCTGCATCTTTTTTATAATTCCTCTTGAAAATAATACACAGATACCCTTCAATGTTATGAGGAGAAATCACCCAGTCAGTGCAAAGGGATGAAAATGTTCACATCTGGACGGTGCCCACTACATCCAGTGCAGTGTGTGCAGAACCAGATGAGGGTCCACTATTTCTGCTGTTTGTGGCAGTGTAATGTAAGGGGGCTCTTGTAGTGATTTTTGTAGTTTAAAAGTAGTAGTTTGTAGTTTGACATCTTTGATAATGTGGTGACAGCGTCGTTTCACCACTGAAATATCTCGACACAGCACTGTCACTCACTCATCAGGTCAAACTGTCCAATATTTTGGTTTGTGACTAAATACCTGTAAAATGACATTCCCATCAGCCTTGGCTGCACTTTGTGTTTCGTGCTAATTAAGCAGTATTTGCATGCTAACAAGCTACACTAAGATGGTGAACATTTTGGTGAAACATTTTACCTGCTAAACATCAGCATGTTAGCATTGTGAGCATGTTAGCATTCTGACAGTCGCACAGTATAGTCGCACAGTATAGCCCCATGTAGCTGCTAGCTGCATAGCTGGAGACTTGTTCAGCTGCTTGATAATTGACAAAAAAAGAAACATAATTATTAACAATAACACAGTCGATGGCTGTAGAGGTTAAATTAATCAACTAATCATTTCAGCACCAATGATGTACTACATGGCTGGAAAATGGTTAAGTAATATAATAATAATAATAATAATAATAATAATAATAATAATAATAATAATAATAATAGCAATAATATAATAATAATAATAATAATAGGTTAAATAATAGCACATGAATTTAGATATCCAGATCATGGATGTTTGAAAGATGGTGAGTGGTGTGTTTTCACTTTGTACTACAGCAGCTGAATATCAGTTAGCTGCCTTGCTATTCATTTCTATGTTAGATGATTGCATGTGTAGCTGGTGAAACCAGCTGATTATCAGCTCATGTGGGTGGTGGTATGACACCGTGTCTCCTCTTAATCCTGTGCTATCATGAGCTATTGCTTTTTAAGAACTCTATTGTGATTAAAACAGCTAACGGAAGATTGATCTCTCTTTCATAAATTGTGATCAGTGAAACAGAGAGGCACAAATAATTTTGTTAGTATCTCGAGGCTTATAAATGAGACAAAGTAAATGGAAAAAATAGCACTTCATTGACCTGTGTGATTTGTGTGATTTGTATGATTCCTTTTTTTGGTAAAATATGGAGGAAATAACCAGTAATTATTTTAATTTCAAGGCATTGGATGTTATACAGATTAGGCCTGCACGATAGGAGGAAAATTTGTGATGTGCGATGACACTATTCAGTTTTACAATGGAGATATTAAATATATAAATATATATATATATATATATATATATATATATATATATATATATAGATATATATATATAGATATATTTAATAAATAAACAAATATTGAAGTGTGTATATATACAGCGAAGCTGAATGAAAATCAGACAAAGGTCACTATCGGTCATCTCCTTCGTCCTCCTCCCTCTGCTGTCTCAGACTGCAGCTGTAAGTTTATAAAAGTTTGTGGCAAATGAAGCTGCAGTCTACACACAAAAAAATATAAAATATGTAGCTTTTCTTGGTGTTTAAATCTTGTCCGCCCCTGTGCTGTCTGCTGTGTGTGAGTGTGAGGCTGCAGCCGACAACAAAGCGCGGTGGGTTTTTTACCGGTTCATTTGGCTCAGGCGCTGCCTTGAAAACCCTGCAGGCGTGGCGTGTGTAAATAAAATTGTTTTTTCTAATTCATCGCGTTTCAGACAGTCTATTGCGACGTGTTTATTGCACATGTTCATATCGCGATGACAATGAAAATAAGCTGAATTGGTCAGCACTAGTATTAACATGCGTCTTCAGCGATCCAATCACAAGGGGACAGCTCTAAGTGCGTCAGTTCACACCTGACTTTAAAATGCGTCTCCTCATGTGTCTCGATTGACCACTTGTGATTGGATCTCTACTCCCAGCTTTATAGCGCCCCGCTCGCTCTCTCTCACTCACTCGCTCTCTCACTCGCTCGCTTTCACACACGCAATAGACTGAAAATAAAGATGGACGTAACCAGTTTTTTAGAAAATAGTGATGTCGCCCATCGGTTTCCGCTTTAAAGCTGGTGCATTGTAACATGGGAGTCTATGGGGATTGACTCGCTTCTGGAGCCAGACTGAAGTGGCCATTCAAAGAACTGCAGTTTTTTGGTACTTTTGTGTTGAATTCATTTTTCAGCCACAGAGGTTGCTGCTTGACACACGCACAAGCGCATTAACAACAGACCCGTCTGTCGATTGGCTAAAAACAACACATACCTGTTAATTTACATATATAGAGATCCGATCACAAGTGGTCAATCGAGACGCATGTGGAGACGCATGTTAGAGCCAGGTGTGAACTGACGAACTGAGAGCTGTCCACTTAGTGATCGGATCACCCGAGACGATGTTAACAGCAGGTCTGGACGGAGCCTATGAAACTGTGGCAGGACTAATCGGACTGCGTCAGAGGACGTCAGTCGAGTAGTTGGTCCTTCAATGTGGCCCAGGACGCGTTTGCGTTCACACTGCTAAAGGAATGTGGACAACATGTGGCCCAGACCACCTCCCAATGTGGTCTGAGGGATCAGATCTCAAATGTGTTCTCAATGCATCTTGGGTGCGTTCACACTAGGGTTGTGCTGGTGGACGATGGTATCAGTGATCGACGATAATTAAAACCATGGTTGATTGCTCATGTCTTTGCAAATGTCAAGCCAATATTTGTCTTGTTTTCCCATTAATGTAATTACTTATTATTTTTAATATTAAATTGATCCAGAATTGAATTTGCCTGCCACAGTTTAACGTATATAACCACTTTAACTGACGCTTGCAACATGCGAGCACACACACTCCGAAGAGATGGACAAGTGCACAGAACACTTTGCTGTGGGGGGGGGGCTGCTGTGTCGGACTGCAGTTATAAGTTTATAAAAGTTTGTGGCAAATGATGCTGCTGTCTAGACACAGAAAGTTTTTCTTTTAGCTTGTTTATAAAAGCTCACTATGAGGTTAACTGTGGCACGCTGGTGTAAAACAAACCGCGGTGGATAGGGATGGATACTGAGCCCTGGTATTGAATGGGCCCCGGGGGCTTCATTATTCAAGACTGCAGTATCAATAAGGTCCGACCTTGACGGTTCTGTTGTCGGTACTGGAGCAGTCGCGTCTTTTTTTTTTTTTTCTCCGCTAGATAAACATTATCTTGCACATTTATTTCACAAACTCCGTCAAATATCCGTCTGTGAATGTATATTTCAGCTAATGTCACAGAACTCTGCCTGCTGTGTGTGTGAGCGGAGGGCAGGGGGGCGGGTCTGTTGTTCAGGTTACACACACACACCAGTTCAAGCTTACCTTTAGATGGATAACGATGGCGGAGAGAACCAAACGGTCCAAAGTGTTGCTCTGCTTTACTAGAGCTGAACAAACAAAACATTTGTCAAACTTGTGACAACGTGCTGTGTTTGCATCAAGTTTTTTTTACTTCCTCAAAAAGTATCGATAAGAGTAACGTTAAAGTACCAGATCGATAAGCAGTATCGGTAAGAGTAGTAGTGCCGTTAAAATCTTTTTTGCGACGTGTTTATTGCACATGTTCATATCGCGATGACAATGAAAATAAGCTGAATTGGTCAGCACTAGTATTAACATGCGTCTTCAGTGATCCAATCACAAGGGGACAGCTCTAAGTGCGTCAGTTCACACCTGACTTTAAAATGCGTCTCCTCATGTGTCTCGATTGACCACTTGTGATTGGATCTCTACTCCCCGCTTTATAGCGCCCCGCTCGCTCTCTCTCACTCACTCGCTCGCTTTCACACACGCCATAGACTGAAAATAAAGATGGACTTTACCAGTTTTTTAGAAAATAGTGAGGTCGCCCATCGGTTTCTGACGAGCTGCCGCACTGACTGTTGAGCCGAGTCTTTTTAAACAAAATTTAAACGAGTTAGTTATATAACCCCCCCCCCCCCTACAGTTGTCATGAAGGAGGAAATTAGCTGTTGAGACCAAAACTGTTTTTGTACCAGGCTGTAAACATTTTTATTTCCGCTGTAAAGTTGGTGCATTGTAACATGGGAGACTATGGGGATTGACTCGCTTCTGGAGCCAGACTCAAGTGGCCATTCAAAGAACTGCAGTTTTTGGTCCTTCTGTGTTGAATTCATTTTTCAGCCACGGAGGTTGCCACTTGACACAAGTACATTAACAACAGACCCGTCTGTCGATTGGCTAAAAACAACACATATCTGTTCATTTACATATAAAGAGATCCGATCACAAGTGGTCAATCGAGACGCATGTGGAGACGCATGCCAGGTGTGAACTGACGAACTGAGAGCTGTCCACTTAGTGATCGGATCACCCGAGACGATGTTAATGTTAACAGCAGGTCTGGACGGGCCTATGAAACTGTGGCAGGACTAATCGGACTGCGTCAAAGGACGTCAGTCGAGTAGTTGGTCCTTCAATGTGGCCCAGGTGAAATTAATTCTAAATTGAATTTGCCTGCCACAGTTTAACGTCTATAACCGACACTTGCAACACGTGAGCGCACACACTCCGAAGAGATGGACAGACGCACAGAACACGTCGTTTAGTTCAGGTTCTGATCCTGCTGCTTTATATAGTGGTGAATAAAACTTCTGGAGTCAGTGAGCGAAGACGTGCCCTTTTGGTCACTCCTCTTTCTCTCTCGCTCATTCGGTAACGTAACGTTAACATATCCCACAGGTGTAGTGCTGCCAGAGCCACCAGAACAACGGCCCGCTACTGTTTCTCCCCAGATTAAATAAAATATCCACAGTTGACATAATCCAGCTGATATTTATATACATTTTAAGCACTTTAAGATCTGATCATCACTCAGGCGTATGTCATGTGGAGAGTTAATAAAAACAAATGAAATAGTCAAAGTTGTCATATTGACACTTAAGATGTATTGATTGATGTCTAGACGGCAGTCATGCATTGACGAACACGCAAGTTTGTGGCAAATTAAGCGGCAGTCTACACACAAAGTTTTCCTTTTAGCTTGTTTACTATTAGCTTAACCTTTGGCTCAGGCGCTGCGCCTTGAAAAACTTGTATATTGTGTGTAAATAGAATTATTTTTTCTAATTCATTGCGTTTCAGCCAGTCTTTTTGCGATGTGTTTATTGCACATGTTCACATCGCGATGACGATGAAAATCAGATTAATCATCAGCACCAGTACAGATGTTTCCTCCTTCCTGTTGTGTTGTCAGATTGAAAATACTCCATGTCATTTTGTATCCCCACTCTTAGTCCGTCTGGAGCTTAATCTTACAATCCTCTTGACACCACCTAAACAAAAGCTTTATTGTGATTTAGAATGAAAATATATAATATATACTGAATATGTTACAGCAGTTGAGCAACTCAGCAGCAGTTTCTATACTTACAAGTCTAGAATTTGTTGAGTTTTAAACCTGTAAGAGATTAATATTGACACATTGATATTCTGTTTTCTTCGGCTGCACCTTGACAGCCAGTGATCCAGGTTTTGAATCCCCTCTATTCCTCTGCCTGATTGTTTGTTTGTTTTTTTAAATCTAGTCTTGAATAATGTCATTACCAGGCTCATTAAATCATTTTAGTAGGACTTTATTTACATTGTACAAACACTCAGCTGTCAGTGACAATAAAACCTTTCAGTACCCTTTTAGAAAGCCATGGGAAATTTGAAGTGCTGTGCATATAAAAAAAAAAAAAAAAAAATGGAAAAAGGATATTGAATTTTTTTTTTTCCCTTTTGCACCAGCTGTACTTTGTGTCTGCTGCAGCAGATGCCTCTCTATGTGAAGCCCCTTTTCATTGAATCATCATCCTTCAAGAAGCTGTACCAACAATCCCTTCCTTCCTCCTCTCCTTCTTAAAATCCATCTGGATGCGTGTGTTGCATAATTAACACACAGCACTTCACACCTGCACCAGTTTTTTAGAAAATAGCCAGATGGCAATCAGCCATAATCTGCATCAACATCTCACATGTCCTGTTGGTAATCTGCAGTTGAGCATGTCAGTTTCTGTGAATCAGCTAACTAAACTAAGTGTCTCCCATCTACAGAACAATTGGCCAACAACATGTAAAATTAAGTATTTCTTAGTTGAAGCTACTTTTTAACAAATTATTTTTTGCAGAATATTTGTGCAGTAAGTGCTTTGAAATGAAAAACCCCTGAATTAGCAGATTAGGTGATAAAGAATGAAGAAAATCAAATCTTCGTCATATACAAATTGCATAGCTCTAGATTCACGTCTTCACTAAAAAACAGAAACAAAGTGCGAACAACTTGTAGAGTTCAGATGTTTGCAGACTACATTTTCAATTCAATATTCACTTTTGTCTGATAAAAAGTAAATGACCTTTGGAAAAGTCTCAACAAAGCTCTGTGTCCTCTGACTCTCTCACTAGGTGACCGGAGTCGAAAGAGTTAAGCTGGATCATTGATTAATCAGCAGTTGCTGAACGATTATATATAAGAAACTAATTACTGTGAAATGCAGCGTGTTGCACAGTTTCTTTGGATTGTTCTCTTCCCGCTCATTGAATCAATTGCTGTGCCAGAGAGAGATTTTTAGTACTTTATTGTTAATAAGTTAAGACCAGTATTTTTTTTTTTTTAATGACCATTTTGACATTTTGCTGTTCACAAGAACATAAGTGCACCCTCTCACAGTATGGGCACATTGAAATATCTCTTGATACAAAGGCAAGACAGAATTGAGCTTGACAGTTTTTTTTAAAAAGCATAAACACAACCACAACTTTTTTTTCCATTGATTCAATACTCTCTACAAAAAACAATACAAAACCAAAAAAGGGTCTCTTTTTTTTTCTTTTTCTTTTTTTTTTTTTTAAAGAAATAAACGCTCAGTGACCAGAAAAACGGAGCCTCTGCCCCTGCAAAAGACCACCCATTCCTTTTCTGTAACTTAATGTGGGAAGGGGGTAGGTGGTAAAGACGGCCGAATGACAGGCAGCTCATGGTAGATAAATGTGATAGATATTTGGCCCCTTTAGTATCTGGGGTTCAAAACCTTGACATCAAAGCTCAACTTCCAGATTCCAGAGTCCAGATTCATTCCCCCATTGACATTAGCTTTGTTCCAGTTCAGGGGGCATGTCCTTCAGAGGCTGCATTTGAAGACCAAGTCCTCCTTTTCCTGGACAACGAAGGTTCCAACGGATGGATCCTTCATTGCTTGAACTATCCCAAGGTTAATTGCACGCTGGTAATGGATGGATTACACTTTTTAAATGTGACTATTCAGCTCAGTTCAAGCACTAATGGTACAACTGTTTAAAAAAACGAACAGCCTTAAAAAAAACTAAAGGTTGCTCTGTGACAGCAGCGGCGCTTTGTGACACAACGATAAAGGTGGATACAATTCATGATGCAAAGCGGAAATCCTCCACAGGCCAGACTGTCTCATTTCAGTTTAGCCTTCGTAGTCTACGGCAGAACCCTATCCTCCAAAGGATGTAGCCATTATTTATCTTGAAAGGAATGGATGAAGGAAAGACTGAAACTTTTGCTGCCTCGTTTGGAATCTTGCATGACGGAATATAACCACAAAAATATCAAGACAGTGTACATAAGACTTTGAAAGATGACACTGATGCAACAAAACAAACAGCCTATACACAAAGCTTAATTGTCCTCCAGCCATCATTTTGACCTCCGCCACTGAATACCACATGCAGTAAAAGAGACGATTTCTCTTCTGACAAGACTTTACATCCTGCTACAGTACAAAGACGCGCAAGAAACACTTCAAGGAACATTCATACGAAACAATTTCAAGGAGTTTTTTTCCAACATAATACTCGGATATTGGCACCATCCGCCTTGACCGTGCATGATATACTAAAGCCTACATTTTGAACACCAGGTTGCTATAGGAACCTTGTTTCCTCTGCTGAAGTGCTAAAGTCAGTCTCTTGTTTTGTGTTTTGTTTTTTTTCTGGTCACTGAATGTGTATAGAGCAGAAAGACAGAAGGCAAGCATCAAGCTTTTCAGCTAGGTAGACCAAGAATACAGCAAAAAATAAGTCAAAGCATAGAGACATAGAGAAATTGCACGCTATTCCTTACTCGCAATACAGTGTGCTGTATAGTGTGTTAATCATAAAACAAAATGGATATTTTTTTCTGGTCATTACTGCTGAAAGTAATTTCTGTTTGGCAGGTAGTGCTTTGACCGTAAACATCCTTCAGTTTGGGATAGTTTCAGTACACTTTGAGATCTGTTCATTCTTACCACACAGCTGGACAACAGTGTAGCATAAAATGGCAAATACAAATTGTGCAGCCTCACCTTTGCCCCTGTGGAGACAAATGACGAATTTGCATCTTTTCTCATAAACAGAAGAATCAAAACATAGTTGAGAAACAACCCTGCTTTTGTTCAAACAAACAAACAATACAGCTACAGTATATCTTAATCATGTGACGGAGCAGAGTTCACCGCTTTACAGATCTTTAAAGAAATTGCTTTCAAGAAAGGAAAGCACCACGCCGAGATGATTTCAGCGCAGAGATACTGCTCTCATTTATTTTCAGCATCCTTATCGTCGCAGCAGAACATGTTTGTCCCAGACCCCATCTCTTAGCAAAAGCACAGCAATTTACAATGAATATTAGAGTTAATCTTGTGGGTTGCTGAGAAATTTCCATGAAGAATAAGCAATATCAATTTTTATAGAGTTGGTCAGTCTCAAAATAGCTTCTAGTTCATTTAGTTTGAATGATTCAGTATGAGGGATGGTAGGTGAATCATTCACTGACATATACATGAACCCTTTCTGAATAAAATATTCTTTATTAAGTTGTTTACATGGTCGGCTTGTTAAATTATTCCATTAGTATTCCAATTGACATGAACTTACATGTTGCCTAATTAATGTGACCATGGAAAATACTCATTATTGATTAGTTGTGTTTGTGTAAATTGTGTATCATGATACTGGTTAAGTTTAATCGCTGGTATAAATCAGTGACGCATCCAAAA
>NW_019525077.1:1008798-1010446 GCF_002814215.2 Seriola lalandi dorsalis
TTCTGTTTGGCAGGTAGTGCTTTGACCGTAAACATCCTTCAGTTTGGGATAGTTTCAGTACACTTTGAGATCTGTTCATTCTTACCACACAGCTGGACAACAGTGTAGCATAAAATGGCAAATACAAATTGTGCAGCCTCACCTTTGCCCCTGTGGAGACAAATGACGAATTTGCATCTTTTCTCATAAACAGAAGAATCAAAACATAGTTGAGAAACAACCCTGCTTTTGTTCAAACAAACAAACAATACAGCTACAGTATATCTTAATCATGTGACGGAGCAGAGTTCACCGCTTTACAGATCTTTAAAGAAATTGCTTTCAAGAAAGGAAAGCACCACGCCGAGATGATTTCAGCGCAGAGATACTGCTCTCATTTATTTTCAGCATCCTTATCGTCGCAGCAGAACATGTTTGTCCCAGACCCCATCTCTTAGCAAAAGCACAGCAATTTACAATGAATATTAGAGTTAATCTTGTGGGTTGCTGAGAAATTTCCATGAAGAATAAGCAATATCAATTTTTATAGAGTTGGTCAGTCTCAAAATAGCTTCTAGTTCATTTAGTTTGAATGATTCAGTATGAGGGATGGTAGGTGAATCATTCACTGACATATACATGAACCCTTTCTGAATAAAATATTCTTTATTAAGTTGTTTACATGGTCGGCTTGTTAAATTATTCCATTAGTATTCCAATTGACATGAACTTACATGTTGCCTAATTAATGTGACCATGGAAAATACTCATTATTGATTAGTTGTGTTTGTGTAAATTGTGTATCATGATACTGGTTAAGTTTAATCGCTGGTATAAATCAGTGACGCATCCAAAAATTACTCGTGCTGCATTACTAATTAACTCTCTACAAACACATTTTAAAAAAGAAAACCAATTTGAAAACTTCCAAACTTTTTTTCTTTGGTCACTTGCCACAGTATGAGAGCGATAATCCACTCTGAGCTGCTCTGATACATAATCATAACAGGCCTGGTGGAGCCTCTGATGGTGGTGAACTTACATATCAGTTATTTTCAAATGAATCAGAACACTTCATTGTGCATTGCTTACATAATGGCCCATCTACATTTCATTGCAAAGTTGCATTTACCTCCACTGTTCTACTTAAAATGCTCTTTCGTTGATGCTAATTAGTTAGTAACCACCGGCCGCGACACAGTTGGGATGCCAATGCAGACTTGACGATCATGGTGACCAATGAGAAAACAAGTTGCACCATGATCGCGACGTTGTTATATCTTGTCTGCGAGTATTACAAACTGTTGTTTTGGCTTGTGGTAAGCCTTTTTAAATGTGTTCATGTGTTACCCCAACTGGACAACCTAGATTGTTTGTTATTGTTGCACTTGTACTTGAACAACACGCCTCCGCCAACGCAGCTCCCGGCACTATTTTAATCCTTTCAGTCTAAATCTCTAATTAGCCAGAAAATATTGTCAAGCAGCAGCTGTGTGTGTAACATTAACATAGTCAGTACTTGATTTTATATTCATTGTGCATGCCTCTATTAGGCAAATATAATACTGTAGGAATTTGCTTTTTCCCAGAGGCACAGAAGTTTTCGTCAGTTAAAATCTTCTAGTAATTAGATCCTCAAACCTCTTTTATATATAGCAAGCCTGAACAA
>NW_019525077.1:1010466-1057700 GCF_002814215.2 Seriola lalandi dorsalis
TTCTGTTTGGCAGGTAGTGCTTTGACCGTAAACATCCTTCAGTTTGGGATAGTTTCAGTACACTTTGAGATCTGTTCATTCTTACCACACAGCTGGACAACAGTGTAGCATAAAATGGCAAATACAAATTGTGCAGCCTCACCTTTGCCCCTGTGGAGACAAATGACGAATTTGCATCTTTTCTCATAAACAGAAGAATCAAAACATAGTTGAGAAACAACCCTGCTTTTGTTCAAACAAACAAACAATACAGCTACAGTATATCTTAATCATGTGACGGAGCAGAGTTCACCGCTTTACAGATCTTTAAAGAAATTGCTTTCAAGAAAGGAAAGCACCACGCCGAGATGATTTCAGCGCAGAGATACTGCTCTCATTTATTTTCAGCATCCTTATCGTCGCAGCAGAACATGTTTGTCCCAGACCCCATCTCTTAGCAAAAGCACAGCAATTTACAATGAATATTAGAGTTAATCTTGTGGGTTGCTGAGAAATTTCCATGAAGAATAAGCAATATCAATTTTTATAGAGTTGGTCAGTCTCAAAATAGCTTCTAGTTCATTTAGTTTGAATGATTCAGTATGAGGGATGGTAGGTGAATCATTCACTGACATATACATGAACCCTTTCTGAATAAAATATTCTTTATTAAGTTGTTTACATGGTCGGCTTGTTAAATTATTCCATTAGTATTCCAATTGACATGAACTTACATGTTGCCTAATTAATGTGACCATGGAAAATACTCATTATTGATTAGTTGTGTTTGTGTAAATTGTGTATCATGATACTGGTTAAGTTTAATCGCTGGTATAAATCAGTGACGCATCCAAAACTTGTTGCACTTGTACTTGAACAACACGCCTCCGCCAACGCAGCTCCCGGCACTATTTTAATCCTTTCAGTCTAAATCTCTAATTAGCCAGAAAATATTGTCAAGCAGCAGCTGTGTGTGTAACATTAACATAGTCAGTACTTGATTTTATATTCATTGTGCATGCCTCTATTAGGCAAATATAATACTGTAGGAATTTGCTTTTTCCCAGAGCAGCTGTGTGTGTAACATTAACATAGTCAGTACTTGATTTTATATTCATTGTGCATGCCTCTATTAGGCAAATATAATACTGTAGGAATTTGCTTTTTCCCAGAGGCACAGAAGTTTTCGTCAGTTAAAATCTTCTAGTAATTAGATCCTCAAACCTCTTTTATATATAGCAAGCCTGAACAAGCCTTTGCTAACAGCCAGAACCTTCACCATAAATCTTGCAGTTATTAAATTTTTTGCAGACAATCACAGAGGTAATAGATCATGTGATGAATAGCCCTTCACAATTAAATAGGACACCATTTACTTCATTACTTTCTATAAAAACCATCAGAATTTGTGTCCCAACAAATAAATCTTTAAAATTGTCATTTAACATCATTTAAGAACATGTAGGTGCCGACACAAAAACCCCACATGCTGGTACACAAGCTATTCACATGCAGACTATACAAAGGTACCAAGAGATTCAAAAAAGAAATTCACAGTATTTCATTCACACTTGTTAAAAAAAACAAAAACAAACAAACGATTAAAAAAAAAAAAAAAAAAAATGTTTCACCACAGGCACCAAAAAGTACTAATTCATTACATTCAATGCTGGAGACACTTAACATCTTGTTTGTACCAAATGAGTCTATTGTAATGATGCATGACATGAGCAATTCTTCAAAATGTCAAGTGTCTTGTAGTCTGTTAAAGCATTGTAGAGAACCCTGACTTCTTTGGAAGGAATAAATCTTTTCAAATGGCTGCTCAAAACCCATAAAAACAAAACTGAAAATTGTGAGTTTTTTCTTTTTTTTTTTTTATTTTACATTGTAATTATTTTGTTTTTTTCTTTTTCACTGTGTAGTAGGAAATACTCAATTGCAAGTTGAAGTTGTGAATAGAGCTGGGTATTGATCCTCAATACTGACTGACCATGTGTTTATTGTAGAAAGTTGGCATCAGATTACTTAGTTTGGCATATGTTGTTAAAGAACGGGAAAGGGTTTGTTTACCTTTCCCCAAATATGGTATTGTAAAGATTGTTACTTTGTAATCGGCACCAAAACTCAGTTGTGGTGTTGGCATCGGTGTCCAACATTTTGTGAAACGATGCCTAGCCATAGCTGTAAGCGTTAAAGAGCAACAAACTGACTGACCTTTTGATGTTTTTATTCTGTGGCTCATTTCTAAATTTGACTTCGAAATGAGGTTGGATTTCTCGTCACTGCTCCCACTTTGGAGCCAAGTTCTGAGTCTGAGGAAAATACCCAGATTTTTGAGAGTGAGAGCAATTACACTGTTGGTCAATCATTTTCTTTTTTAGACTGGAATCCTTCCTCTGAACACAGAGTTTCCTCTTTTCTCTGCAGCATCAGCAACTTTTCTTGGATGCTTCCTGGGTTTGTCGCTCCGTCGCTTCGGTCACTCTTTCTAACACCATGTTCTGTTGTCTATGTACATTGGAAACATATCTGGAGGCTCAACACAAGCCTCCGACAGACAGCTGCATGTTGTTTTGTGGACTTTTATTGTGCCCTCTCCCCAGTGCAACACAGTACGACCTGCTGACAGTTCTTTGCCATGCATTTCATCTAGGAACCTTCAGCATGTTGTGCCGAGTTGCACGGGGGACACATAATAAAAGTCAGAGTAATAATGCAGCTTAATTGAGCCTACAGATATGTTTATAAAATACAAATGGACAACAGAACACCGTCTCCAGCTCTGGTTGGTTGATGTAAAACAGATCACTATCTGTGAACAGCGCGGGAAAGTCGCCGCAGACTTTCAGGCAGGATAAGAGATTAAAACTCCAGCACACTGAGTACAGAGAGATTTACCTGCCACTGATGGGCTTAATCAACATTGAGTGAACTTGATTGGTGAGGGCTTGCATGTGATGAACTTTCATGTAAAAGTCTGGCACTCCAGCTTTAACTTTAAATTTCAGAAAGCCAAAACGTACAATATTAGATTCAATAAAGAATAATAGATTAAAAATAATTTGAATTCTGTTTTGATTCACTTACAATGCTTTGTAGCCTACATAACACTCACAGATGCACTCAGTATGTTCTGTAGCCCATAGGAATTACATCCAATTATAACTGGATATATGAATAAGCTCTCCAGATGGTCAGTCAAGCAGAAAATCACAGATAATAAATTCTGTCAGTATGTATAATGGACAACAGCACTCACTCATTGGACTCAAGTGAGTAGCAGTATTCACTGAGGACATGTGACTGGCTCCACAAAAAAGGGTCAAATCAGAGTTGCAAAGGGGCCCCGCTGCTGAATGCGTTAACACATCACATAGCCAAAAGGGGGGCATGAACCCTTTTCACCAGAGAGAATAAGATCTCTCTGTTGGATTCAGTAACATTGCATGGCAGAATGAGTTATGAGCACAAAGACTGAAGGTGTGAGTTCAGTACAGAGGGTGTGAGAAAACTCTTAGCAGCTACGGACAGGTGACAAATTAAAGGAGAAACCTGATAACGAAGTGAAGAAACTGGATGAAAATACCCCCATCCATATAGCACGCAGGGTCACTGAATGGTTTGAGCATGAAAATGATGTGATCCCAACCCAACTGAAGACCAAATGAGTGAAAATCTTTTGGAAGAACGGTGTACATCCCTCCAGAGACTGTCAATGTGCACTGAAGCTGTTCTGGCAACACATTACTAAGACACTTTATATTGGTTTTTCCTTTTAATTTGTCTCCCATCTGTTTGTCTGGTGCCATCTTGGAGGTCCCTTTAGATGCGGCAGTATGTTTTATGATCCCTGTGGTGTTTTCAATTTACTTATCTTTATCTTTAAATCTAAAAATCTAAGTACTGAGAGTTATTTTGGTCCAACAACTCATAATTATTGTGTGACTCTTGACTGTCATGTCAGTACTTGAGATCAGCAAGGTTAAAACGCCTTGCAATGTACCAAACAGAAAATCCAGTTGCTTTTGACATGCTACGCGTAGATATCCATCGAGATCTTTGCAGACAACTTGTCAAAAACAAAGGCGCCTTCTTGTGACAAGTGTCAAAATCTTAAGTGCTCAAGTGCAGAAATATTCTGAGTGAGTCAAACAGCAAAAGCCTGCTGCTGAAACACTTACAATTTAGTTGATTTTTTTTTCTTTCTTTTTTTTTTCTTGAAAATGTGATATCAGCAGACAAAAGCTAAAGATTGGGAGAGGGGAAAACTAATTAAATGCATCTCAGTTTCCAGAGCTCCACCACACGACTTTGAAATTGAATGCCACACTGCATGGCACATTGTCAGAAATGTCTAACACAGCCTTGAGCTGTACATTTGATGATCTGTGTCCTTGAATTTATGCTGAGTTCAAGTGTTCTGTTGAGTGCTTCCCATGCAATGTGTTGATGTCTGCAACAGGTAAGAGCAACAACAAGCTGCTGCTGATGCTCTTACAAACATAAAAACCTATCCCTTCTGATGCAGTAGAGTTTTCCTATCAAAACCTGAATGTAAAAGCTCTTATGAACAGGGCAGGAGCAGTAGTACACTGCCATTGTACAGATATTGGTAGTGTTAAGGATCTCCAACATGGCTGCCAGAGACATATCACATAGTTGTTTAAAAAAAAAAAAAAAAGAAAAAGAAATTATGAATATGTGGTTTAAGACATTAGCTGATGATGTTTCTGATGTTTTTGAGTTTTTACGTCTTTTTTATACAAATTTTGGGAAATTTAACAGACCACCAACAGTAGAGACTGAAAGTATGTAAAACACCTTTGAACCAAATGTTGTTTACTACACCACCCTGCAAGAATTTTCATAATAGCTACAGTATTTCACACAGACGAACAGATTCACATTATCACTTGTATTCTACGCTTCTGACTCAGTAACACGTATTTACAGCAGACGATGCACGTTCAGGGGCCAGTGCTGGATCTCTGTTTTTCCCCATTTACTGTACAGGTTAACTGCGCAACACTGTTCATAGAGAAAGGAAAAAAACAATAACAGCAAAACACTTTATCTGAGATTTACATGGCACATTCATTACAGGCTCATGAGAATATTCATGAATAAATAATGTTGAATCCAGCATCATTAAACTTTCATGTACGTGTTTACAGTGCAGATTTCAGAATAAAAGCCTGGGGAAAAATTTAAGTAGATGGATCATAAACAATCATAATCATAGCTTTCTCCTCTTGTCGGTACCAAACGGTCTTTGAAAAACAAAAACAACAACAAAAACAATAAGGAACAGTGTTAATGTTAGACACCTGCAGAATTTTCCATCTATGTGCAAATCTACTAAATGTATACTGTATCATTGAATAAAACTGTAATCTTAATGGCTGAGGTGAAGTATTTTAATGAGTTGAGACAAACTAAGTGTCCCTTTTTTATAATTAAAGGTTCAAACATTTTAACACCAACAAATCATTACCTTAATCATAACTTTACCATAACCGTTGACATTAATTATTTTACATTACCGTAAGCAAAGTAGACCAATGGCAAGACATGTAACATCTTCTATCAGCAGCACTTATACTACATTTTATAGTGTGAGGTTTGAAATTATACATGGTGGGTTACTTTACTTTAGTCTGGTTCTAAATCTTGTGGTTTTGAATGGATGTTAATGAGACTGATATGTCACTCTTTACTGATTGGCCTGTCAAAAAGGAAAAAACTAACATAAACTCACTGTCAGACTAAGTAATGAAGGAGAAATTCAGGCTCAGATTGCGTTCAGAGGTAGGTGGGCTACTGCTTTGTAATCAGTGAGACATGCTGCTGCGTCGATGATCTAACAACAAGTGAAAAGACTTAATCAGTTCATCGTTGGGTGATGTGGTGGTTTTTCTGTTCATGGTTTGAAAATACTTTAACATGTGCTGAAGTTTTTTTTTTCATCTAATGTGCTACTCTGCAAGGAAATTAAATGTAATCCTAAATTGAGTGGTTACTTTTACTTTTGAAATCTGCTCTGCAAATATCACAGTACAATACAGTAGGTCTGATGCATCTTTATACGTTTTTACATGCAGTTTTCTCAATGAAATGTCAACCAATCCTAATTGATTAATTATGCACTGGACAATGAGCGCTTTAAGTCTTGTATTCCCTTTTGTGGATTACAACAACACAACCTGCTTCCATTTTAAACATGGCACAATATGCGCAACATACACTGTGTGCCTCTAAGGTGATAAATAAAGATTAACAACCAAATTGAATCTTCTCTTTTCAGATTGGTAATCGATAAATATTCGGTTTAGTCATGTATGTATTTCAGGAGCAAACCTGGCTGCGTTTAATGTTTTTTAATGGTGCAGGACAGTCAAAAGGATAAATTACTGTTAGTGTATTTTCTCCGTTTGTTTTGTACTTTGTCTGTTTTTCTTAACAGTATTAAATTGCCTCGGGTAAATTACATATAAAGGTCAGGTTCTAAAACCTCTTCAGGTGAGCCTTGCAGTTTACTTATGCTGAATTGTGAGGGAAATTTTCTTGAAACGTTAACACCTTTGCTTATCACCTTGAAGAATGATTCCATGCGTCGCCTCAAATAGACACTGCAGTTACACCCCCGCTACTGCAAGATGCCTTTTCCAGGTCCTCCATGACCAAGTCCTGTTGAGTGACGTGGTTGAGTCGCCTGGAAGTGCTCTTATCCAGGCTGTTGAGAGAAATAGGCTCCAGAGTGGTTTGTACATTGTTGGCTGGGAGCACAGAGTTTCCCTGCAGCCTGTGTGAGTAGGGTTTCCTCCGCTGTCTGTCCGCCGTGCACAAGTTGAACTTGAACACAGCTTGAAATCCGCTGCGGAAATTCTCATTGAAGAAACCGTAGATGATGGGGTTGACGCTGCTGTTGAAGAAGGCTAGCCAGTGGGCGAAGGGATAAATGTAAATGTTGATGATTCTGTACTGCTGCTCAGTCAGGCTGGCATAGTCGCTCAACATCATGAGGGTCCACAGAGGCAGCCAGGAAAGGATGAAAAGCAAAGCAACTATAAGAAGCATTTTAATCACCCTCTGCTTTTTCTTTGACACAGTGTGGCGGTTGTCGTGGCCCGGCTTCCCTCCTGTTGGGACTGCTGTTTTGAAAAGCGTAATGCCAATCCGAGCGTACATGATCACGATGAGGGAGAGGGGGGCAAGGTAGATATTTGCAAACAGGACAGTGGTATAGATCTTCCTCATCTCCTGGTTTGGCCAGTTCTCTCTGCACCAATAGAACGGGCTCGTTTTGTTGTCATAGCCCAGTAACACCCGAATGGTTTGCTCCTTGGTCACTTGTAGCATCACCCCAGAGGGACACATGATGGATATGGCCAGAACCCAGATAATGACTATTATCAAGGTGGCTGTGGATATGGTCAGCTTCTGCTTGAAGGGGTAGACAATGCATCGGAATCTGTAAAAGGATTAAAAAAAGATTGAATAAGGGAGTTGTATATAAATAGTTAACCTGATTTTGAAAATGGCTTTTCCACTGGAATTTGAGTGACAGTAAAAAACATTTACTTCAAAGACCACATTATATAACTGGAATGGCACTCAGGAGAGTGCATACCTCCACCAAGGCTCAAAGTTTGTGAGCTGTAAATATGTCTGATTTTTTACATCAAGATCCAAATATTATTTCCTGAGAAATTGCTAAAGTATTGAAAAACGCCCAGTCACACAATAGAGTGGAAAAAACAAATTCCTGGATCCGTGCCTTAAACCGGATCTGCACCAAAATTTTATGAGTTCCTATTTGACCCATGTACTCATCCCTCCATCAAGTCTGGTGTAAATCAGTTCAGTACTTTTTCATAATCCTGCTGACAGACAAACAGACAGACACAAGTGAAAACATAACATCCTTGTTGGAAGTAATTAGAGTTAATGTAACTTATGAAGGGACAAATCCAGGCTTTAATCACACGGAGCGGCTGTTGCCAAAACCCTCAGGGTCATAGACACTGTATAAAGGATGCACATGCTGAGAGAAGATGTGCAGCTCAGTATTTCTGAAATGGTGCCGAACAACAAAGTGAAAGCAAATACAAAATCAGACTTGGCTTTAGAATTACACATTATGTGCGACTGCTGCTCTCCCTCTGTGTGATAGACTAATATTCAGAACACTGACTGACTGACTGTGCTTAATTTCCTTTCTCCCCACTCTCTAGAGCAATTTGTACTTCAGATCAATGTCCACACAAGAGAGCCATAATTAACCCACCCACCCCTGAAGCCTTGAAAAATGCTCCCCCTACACTGCTTCTTCAGGGTCTTTTCGTGCCCGCCATTGTATGAGATGTCTTACCGTTTGCTTATGGAGTTGACACTTGCATAAGCACACAAACAAATGCTTCAGCAGAAAATGTCCTCATGCAAAACACAGGAGCGTGTGTGTGTACATTCATACGTATGGCTGCTGGAGTGTGAAAATTACTTCCTGCATGATACTGAACTCTGTGAGTTAGTCATCACTTTCAGACACCTAATGAATGAATGAATGCATGAATGAATGAATGAAAATAGACATATTTCCATGTAATATGACCCATTCAAGAATATAGATGTATCTAATTATTACTTTAACATTTTAACAGTCAGCATTTATTAACCTCCCAACTCTGTTGACCAATCAGAAGCATCTTCAAACAATGACGTTATCCTGTGAGCTGATTTAGAAAGATGTAGCAACGGTGGAGGAAGTGTTCAGGTCCATATTTATAAACACTTCAGTACAAACTCCAGCATTCAAAATCTTGTCACTGCCGATGGATACAAGAGTAAGAAGCTTTTTGATGTTCATATTTAATAGGTCCCAAATGCACATACACACTCTTACCGATTGTTTCACACTATTCCACTGTTTTACAGGTGATGTGCAGCAACCTGTCGCTGAAGACTAGAAGACTGCTGGCAAGTACACATGGGTGTAAGTAAATCAGAATTTTAAATCTGCTTTGCAAATGTTTTGTGAGGAAGGAAATAGATCCAGCATGGTTCCTCCAGTAAATTAGCAGAAACAGCAGGCGAGGAATGGAAGTCATTACAGCTTAGAGAGGAGATGAGATGTTAGAGAGGAGGTGGATCAACTTGAGGGTTAGTTTGACAAAAGAGGCATGCAGACACTTTCACACACAAATGATCGGTGATTGATCAGTGATGGTCGACTAGTTGGTATTAGTGATGTTTAAAACACTCGGGTATTAAGTCTCTGTGATGCCACCATACTGTAGTGTTTGGATGGTATGATTTCTAATGGTATGATAGCTGCAGGGTCACATTGGGATTGATGCTGAAATTAGACTGCAAAGTGATCTGTGTATGAATACACTTGCCAAAGGGGTACAAGAGTGATATTTATCTCCTTACCCATTCAAAACAGATTCTAATCCTGTGGCTGATAGATACTGTATCTAAGATGGCTCTGACTTTAGGATGTCAAGGCACTTCAAACTCCTGTCTGTCCTTTCCAGAGGCGCAGGCACCCTCTGGTGATTTTTTCAAATTGTGACGTCGCTGCACGTCTAGTGTCTGAGGACTGGGCGATGTCAAAATATCAGCTCTGTCAGTTTTACTGCTTGGAGAGCTGTTGCCATCCTCTTGTCCCCCACAATGTCCTCTAACTCCGCTGCGTGTGTTTGTTTGCTTGGCTTCAGTGGTGGCAGAAAACTATGTCCCCACTGTGAGACTTTGAGGCCTCCTCTAGTGGTTTAGAAAGAAATTGAGCAGGATGCCTGTTGTCATCTCGATGAACAACAATGAGGCACTTCAGCATGTTTCTCCAAAGTACCAATTAAGGCTGGCAAAGCTGTGCAATCCTGCTCAGCTCATTGCAAGACAGGTACATCTGAACTTCATCCTCAAAAGCAATGACACAGTTTAATCAACATCTCTGTAAAATAGTTCCAATAATAACTGAACATTATAACCTTCATGATGGAGGATTTATTGCAGGACTGTTGTATTAGACTGCAATACATTTAGCTAGGTGTACCGAATAAACTACCAGTTGAGGGTATATTCATAAAATAAACTAGGGTCATTAAAAAAAATTACATATTTTAAGATAATGCTACGTGTGTCCATTAATATGAATGCATTAATGGAAACTTTAAGTTTGAAATTTAATTTTTTTATGTTTTTTTTCTCTTTTGGATGAAAACTCTCAGAAAAGGCAGTAAGTGAACCTTTTAACCCTCAGATTTTATAACATTTTATCACATAAATCAATAGGTGTGCGCTGTCCAAGTGCCTTCTAGTTTTATGTTATTTTTTGAGGTGCCCTTTATATATGAAAGATGCTTGGAAAAGGAGGTGTACTGTGATATTTTGTGAAGCAGTAATGGTAAAATACAGCCACTCTACCTGTCAACAGCAATAGCGACCAGAGTGAAGACGGATGCTGACACAGAGATCCCTTGAACCATGCCACTCATTTTGCAGACCAGGCTCCCAAAAGGCCATCCTGTCGACAGGAAAGATGCATTCAGCTGATTTACCATTGAGACATTAACTTCAGATAGACAGCATGATAACTGTACTATATGCATTGGATTTAATATCACTCACAAATAAATCGGTTTACTGGAGGAGCTCAAGGGATTTGCGATAATGTCACATCTGAGTATCTTAAGAGGGAACAATCCCTTCTTTAGCAGTACTTGATCAGTGCTGCTGGTGCCTTGTAGCACAGCTGCGGACAGCGTATGTGTAACGCTTTCTGAAGTTCATCTTGAAGAGGTACCAATGAGTGCAATTTTGTCCAATTCAGTCTAAGAACTGTAATTGACAGCTACACAAACATTTTCTTTAATGGACAATTCTTGTATGTTCATAGTAAAACACTATTAACTATAAAATAACTAAGTGAAAGGCTCTCTCTCTCTCTCTCTCTCTCTCTCTCTCTCTCTCTCTCTCTCTCTCTCTCTCATATATATTATTATTATTATATATATTTCTGTTTATAAATAACTGATGTCAGGATTATGTCTGCTTGCACTTGAGACTTAACAGTTTATTTAATAGTAAGACATTGGTTTTTAAAATGGGGGATGGAATCTAATGAAAGATGCTTACAGTTGCATTATGGGAATTGTAGGATCGAGGCTTTTTGAAGCCTGACCTATATCAGGAACTTCAAAATTTAATATCGCAGCCTCTGCAGTTTCAATTTTGAGTCCCACAGCTTTATAAAAATGTGACTTTAAATGGCTGGATTTTTTTTTTTTTTTTTTTTTTTTTTTCCAGGAAGAATTTGGTAGGAATATAATATATAATCCTGCTAAGCAGGATGAAAATCCGCTTTGCATTTTTTACCTTTTATCAAGATGTTTTATGAACATTAAAAAGATCCACATGTTATACCATAATGTGGCCATAGTACACTGTTTTGGTTCACCAAGTGAAGCAACAGAGTAAAGAAAGATGTTTTGTTTCATATATTATTATATAATAACCCAAACACAATTATTGGCACCCTTTTCATTAACTTAAATTAGTTCCTCAAACAACAAATAAGACTCACCTGTGCTTAATTTTCAGTGTTCATATGACCTGAATTAACCAATGATTGATGGTTTTACTGCATAAAAGGGAGATGATTGGTTGCAGTTTCTTTTTCTCAATGGTGAAGACAAGAGAGCTGCAACAGAGCATCAGAAATGCTTCTATCAAAAAACATAACTCCTCCATGACAAGATCCTGAAATCCCTGTTTGAACATTTTGTAATGTTACCATGAAGTTTCACAGTTGGAAAACTGTGGCACATGACGCTCAGAAGAAACTCGGTGAGAGAAGTCTGTGAAAGTTGGTGCAGATTTTTAGAAAAAAAACCCACTCAAAGTATGTTAAGCGCTTCAGGCTGACCGGGAGTCGAGTTCAGCCCATATCGTACACTGCACACTAAACCAAGTAGGGCTCCATGGACAAAGCCCAAAGAGGACACCAATAATGAAAGGGAGGCACAAAGGAAAAGGCTGAGGTTCCTATCATGCTGTGTGGCTGCCTCTGTTGCTGAAAGGCATTGAATGTATCAAAGGATGGATGGAATCAGAAGAATTTCAAGATACTTGATATTGAAATGTGTTACCCAGCATCAGAAAACTAGGTTTGATGCAAAGGTCTTGGGTCGTTCAGCAGGACTACAACTGAAAGCACACACCAAGCAGCACAAAAGAACAGCTTCAAAGAAAAAGATGGAGTGTTTTAAACTGGCCAGCAATAAGTCCTTATCCAAATCCCATTGGAAGACCTTTTGAAGAGAGAGGACTCCTGCAAACCTAAAGAGCTAGAGCTTCAACACATAGCAGTGGATGAGTGGTAGAAACCACCAGTAGATGGGTGCAAGATGCTTGTACATGGCTACCAGAAATGTTTAGAGGCTGTCATTGTTGCCAAACCTTCTGCAACCAAGTATTAGTGAAGGGTGCCAATACTTGTCTGGGGTACATTTTGTGTTTGTATTATTTCAGTTATGCAATTTCTTTTTCCTTTTCTTCAGTAACCTTGGACATTTTAACAAATATGCAGTTATTTGATTCATTTGCATTTTTATTTGATGCTGTACTTCACATTATCACAAAACAAAAAGGTCTAAGGACTTATCTGTAAAACAGTCGATAGATTAATCGATTAGAAAACCAGTCATCAGTGTCATCTGAACAAAAGTAAGCAGTGTTATATGCAGTCCCATTGCCCAAAATCTAGATTAAAAGCTATTTGATTGATGTTGAATAGATGTAGACAACACTTGGGTCGTCTTGGCGCTTTCAGATGCAGATGACAACCTCCCCCTCATTGTCAACTAGAGCATTATGTACTGTAAACATCCTAATGGTGCATTAGATGAAAGCTTTCTCTGACAGTTGCTGAATGGTAATTGTCCAGTTTTAACAGAACTTACCACAGACAAAGTGACATCTGGTTTTCATTTAAACCACAAACACAGACAGAGGCGGAGGGATACACACATCACATCCCTGATAAATATGTGATGAAGATGTTTAAAACTTTTTTCAAGGCACTGAAGTCTAGAAAACTTACAATGACTAAACACTAGTCCCTCTGACCAGTGTCCTGTATTCAGTTGACAGCTCAGCATCACTGTCCTGTTGATGTGTGATGCGTAACCCGGTCAAACATCATTGGCTGTTTAAGTGTCCCACACCGCGCCACTGAAGAACACTGCACAGCATGAGGCTGTCATCACAAAGCCATAGGGATGTTGGTAGAGGGCGATGAGCCCAGCACAGGCCCAGTTTGTGATTGACACAGTGCTTTGTGTTACAGCTGAGTGGGTTCAATTTTCTTCTCTGTGACACCAAGTCTTTTGCCCCCTGCTCTCGGAGTCTCTAATGTGCTTTTTTGCCCCCCCTCTTCCCCAATATATATATATATATATATATTTCTCTGTTTCTTTCACTCTGGTCAGATTTCACAAGAACTGCTCTGAATGTTGTGCTTCTAGCAGGATCTCCTTTTGCAATCAAAGAACGCTTTTAAAATCTATGAACCTTGGCTTCTTCATCTCCTTCCCCACAGGAAGGTCTTTCTTCTCCTGTTTCTCACTTCGGTCAAATGGTTAGCCGTAAGAAAAACTGGAGTACTTCCAAATCTGATGAGTGCCAGTCAACTGGAGTGACAGTAGTACTCTCCCTCCCCCTCCTGCCTCTCCGCTAGACCACATAACAGACGAACAAATTACAGTACAACAAACAGCTGTAAACTGCTTTTTGCTAATCTCTTAATATTGCTTTAAAGATCTCCTTAAGATGCATTTTAACATGAAAAATATTGTAAGTTGCATAATGGACAATGACTGGCTTCCAAACCAGTTTTGATGTCTTGAAAACCATCTTATAGGTCCGCACCATAAACTCAGGTTTAAGGTGAACACAGAGAAAATTTCCCTCTTAAACATATAAAAGAGCAACTTACAATAAGTGCACCAAACATGAGCTAGCTATCATCAAAATTAGAAGCACTTCCATCCCAAACAAGCACCTAGAAGCATGCTCAGTGTTGTAGTAGAAGTGCTTAGGTTTTTTTTCCATCTGATGCCTGTTTGATTGCTTCTTAAATTGCACTTTCACTGCATCTTTTTCCTCCTCCTTGTAATAGCTCAGTAATATTTTTTGCAAGAGGAAAAGTGTAGAGTAGCAAAGTGGGCAGAGCTGCAAGTTCCAGAAATATTGTCCATATGTGAATCTGTGTTTGGACATTTTTTTTACTGTTAAGTACAAAATCAATGTTCTGTCACGTGGAAACGCAAACATTTCCATTAATTGGTGTTAATAAATTGGATGCTTACAGTTTTGGCAGCCATGCTAATGTTGACTATAAAGCAAAGTTTCTTATTTGCTCATCTGTGGAACTCTGAAGAACAGATGGAGCATGCAGCTTCCACCCAAATATAATCATATCAGTATTTAAAATCTCAAGTCAGATCAACACTAAACAAATAGGGTTTTAAATTTCTTCCTGGTGAAGCCTTCAGTGCCTCAGAAAAAGTTTTAGGCCTCTCTCACTTTTGTTGACAGTTTCTGCACTGACGAGCTCTGGCACCTGAGGGACCTTTTAAACTAGACACATGCTGTGTTTTGGTTTAAGTCGTTATCAGTTGACTTTGACCAAATGTTTTGCCGCTGCAGTCTGAATACAAAATGCCAAAGTGCCTGAAATGAATTGTGAAGGAAGGGAGCAGCTTTCATTCTTATTTACTTCTGGTGGCCTACAAGCTGTCCATCATATCTGAGGATTTAATTCGGAGTTATGTCATTGCAGCAGGGATTTAATCATACAAAGCACTCTGCCAGCTGGATTTTCCCAAACTCCATGTCAGGGTCTGACCTCTGCCTGATTTAGACAATAACTAGAGACCATCTTGTGTTGGATCACACCAGCCGTGACACCTGTCAGCATGTTGACTGAGTACTCAGTAGTTATTACTACTTGAATACATGAGTACTCAGTAGTTATTACTATTACTATTTTATTACACGAGTACCTAGTCATTATTACATCATTACAAGAGCACTCTGTAGTTATTACTACATCATTATGAGTACTCGGTAGTTATTACTAATTTATAACTATATACTTGGTAGTTATTACTTTATTACATTAGTACTCCATAGTCATATCATGACAAGAGTGCGCAGTAGTTATTACTACTGTATTACATTAGTGCTCAGTACCCATGTTCGATCTCGGTTTTCATTTTGATCTCAGCTACACTCCTGTCAAACCACCTCTGGTAGTTCTACCGAAAGTTGGTGGTGTTCACAACCACATTTTGCCATCACACACACACACACACACAGTCTGGTAATGACTGTTTTTTAATTGGTGTGTAATTACCTATTTAATAATAGTAAAATGATCTGGAGGTGAATAAGGCAGTTTAATTGATCCGCAGCCATCACATCAAATTCTTTTGTGGTTCAATTGAAATTCTTGTGCTTAACTACAGACGCATGTTTCCAGTATGTTTTCAAGATGTTGGATCCAGATCAAAGTCTTTTCAAAAAGGCCTGTGAATACATGGAAAGAATTTTCATTCAGGTTAATTATCTTTTGAAAAATTGATTTTTAGTCAGTTGAAAGGAAATGTGGATCATCCTGAATTATTATGTCTGGTTTTAAAAACAAAAGATCAAGCCTTCCCTTAAAAAAAAAAAAAAATTCCATTGCATTGCCGCAACTGTAGACAGCTTCTGCATGAAGAATCTAAACTCTCAGCCACTATCACTCCCCTTGAGAGTCGCTCATGTGAGATTTGTGTCATCTAAAGCCAACTGTCAAGTTAAATCAGCACAATATGTAAAAAGCCCTGGTCTTATTTATGCATGCAGGGAACACCATCGCTTCCATGATACAGTAAATCACAACTTCAGCCTCTGGGCCGTCTTTATTTTTGACCGAAACAGGCATGCAACAAGTCATGATGTTCCCATGGTTCATTTTGCGTGGGATGGCCTCCACTTACACCTTTACTGGCCCACATTAATGCAAGTCCAATCTGAAAAACAGCGGCAGCCCAGGAGTGAATGAAATCATATCAGTGGTTAGGGATTAGGGATCAAGATTAATCAAAGGATTATCAAGGCTAGCAGCCCTTTGAGGCCATAATGCTTCATTACACACTACAACAACAACATTATTGGCTAGAGGACGAATGGAGAGAAAACTAGATATTTATCAGTAGTGGGGCAAAATGTACAGATAGGCCCGAGGGTGGAACCATAGGAAAATTTGAAGGGTTTATCCTCTGTAAAGTGGCCATTTTAGATGACTGTTTATTGGAATTTTGCAATTTATAAATCACAAAATCAACATAATCCCCATCCTTACCCTGCTCCCCACCCTCCCTGCATCCTCCCCAGGTGAGCAAAACAGTGACATCAAGCTCAAATAAATACATACCAGACACACCTCATTCGATGGACACAATGGAGAAAAAGAAAGGAGCAAATTAATAATAAAATAAATTACAGTGGCCATTTTTGGACGACTCACCATATCAGGCTCGTCTCTACAAATGTTAAACATGGCTCAGTTTTCAGCAGTCTAAGCTCGACTGTCACATTTACTTAATCAACTCCAGCTGTTCTTAGGTCCAGCTGTGCTTCAAGATGAATGCCTACGTGTTCAGGCTATACCAATTAGCAGTGTTACTATGATGGAGAATTAATTTGTTTGAGTGAAATTGACATATGACACATTATGTCATGTTTTTTATTTTTTTTAAATCTGAACAAAGCCTTTAGTACAAAACCATATTGTAGTTTTATGGGGGGTAATGTGTCTGACTGTTTCTTGGACTTCCTGAAGTTTTGTCCAAACTGTGAGGTTGTCAAGCAAAAAGCTGAGACTTCAGCCATTTCCTCTTGTTTCCAGTCATTATGCTAAACCAAGCTAACAAGTGTAGCCTTATATTTGCCATACAAAAGGGTGAGTTCTGGTTCCAGGTTGTCGTTTACAGCTGATGTTTGCAATAGAAGATCTGGTACTGAGCGACGTTTACAGATAACACTTTGTGTCTTGTTAGCGGGCTATGTTAGCATTAAACACAAAATACAAGAGGTTGACAGATATTAGATCATATTTTTTGAGGTGAGGTCATGTTTTGCCTTAAGTGTTAAACATGTGGAAAATTCAACCTGTTGGTGGGGCTTAATGAGTCAGAAGATCATTGAATAGTTGTTGAGATTAAGTCACATGTTAATCAGGGATATCTTTGTAAATGTAAAGGTAAATGTACTTTATTTATACAGCCCTTTACAACAATCCTTTCAGCGTACCAAAGTGCTTTACAACAGGTAATAAATAGAGATAAAAATCAGATAAAGAGAAAAATGAGTGAAAACAATAAAAAAAAATAAATAAAAGAACAATGAGAGCAATAAAATACAACAAAATCAATTAAGATAAAAGTGTTATCATACTACTGGGCATTAAATGCCATCCTAAAAAGGTAGGTTTTTAGGCTAGATTTGAAGAGGCCCAGGTCAGAAATAAGACGCATCTCGGCAGGGAGCTTATTCCAGAGCCTGGGGGCAGCAACAGAAAAGGCTCGGTCACCCCAGTGTTTGTATTTTGAGCTGGGCACTTCCAGCAAAAGTTGATTTGTTGACCTCAGAGGTATACCAGGATTTCGGACAGTTAAAAGCTCAGATAAATACGATGGGGCCAGGCCGTTAAGAGCTTTAAAAACAAGCATTAAAAGTTTAAAATCAATTCTATAAGGAAGCCAATGAAGAGAGTTAAGAACAGGAGTGATGTGCACCCGTCTGTTAGTGTTGGTTAAAAGACGGGCAGCAGTGTTTTGCACAAGTTGAAGGCGACCGAGAAAAGACTGGGAGACGCCGACATAAAGTGCATTGCAGTAGTCTAACCTTGAATTTATTAGGGCATGGATAGCTTTCTCAAGGTCGTGACGACTTAAAAGCATTTTGACTTTGGCCAGGAGACGCAACTGGAAAAAACTAGTCCTGACAACATCTTTACCAAATGTCATGGCAGTTAATCCAGTAGTTGTTGAGATATTTCAGTATAGACCAAAGTGTTCAACTGTCCCTGTGACCACGCGGCCAGTTTGGCAAAAAAATTCCTAGTTTTGACATAAGTCACAGTCACAATCAAACAACACAATGAAAGCCTCTAATTACTTGTCTCCTCACCTGTAATTATGTTGTCAAGAAGTGTTGTGGGCATACAGAAAATCCCAACCAGGAGGTCGCTCACAGCAAGGTTCAGAATGAACAAGTTGGTGACAGTCCGCATGTTTTTGCTCCTCAGCACGATGAAACACACCACTCCATTCCCCACCATGCACACGAGGAAGATCAGCAGGTAGGACACGATGAAGATGGCTGCTGTGGACGGCTGATGCAGGTAAAATCCAACATAGGTGATGTTGTTCCTGGGTATGATGGACTCCAAGGAGGAGTTGTATAATGTCCAGTTGTCATAGGGTTGAGTCAAGTTGGTCTCAAGTCCTTCGCTCATTTTAAACCTGAAAATTGAAAGACGAGCAAATGTCATCACAGTGAATCAGCTTAGTTTCCGGTGCAGTTTGAAAGAATGGCATATTGTTAAAGGCATTTCATTCCTTCAAGAAAAGAAGGAAGAAAACAAAACACGAAACAACATGGAACAACCTCATTTTGAAAGGGTCAATCTGTGCAGGGCAAAATTTGTGAGCATGTGTTGCCACTGCTGACGTACTGAGAGTGCATGCACCAGAAAACTTGTTGATGTGTACTGTATGTATGTACTGTATCCCACATCATGAAAAATGTAGGTCTAAGAACTGCAGTTCCACGAATGGACACTGGAGGCTCCAAAAGCCACTCAACCCCCCCAAAAAAAAAATCGGTTTTGGTCTCTATAGCGGATTTCCTCATGACAATGTACAGGGGGTGAATTTTAATATAGTTTATATGTTTTGATTTTATTTAGGCTTAAAAATATGCATAATTGTGGGGGTGTGGCCGCTTTGAGTGACAGGTGGGTGCCATCACAGTCTGCTCTGTGTCAGCTAATTCGAGTCATTGAACGTGACCTTGGCTGTGTTTGTGGTGCTGGTGCCTTTTGTAGGATTTTTCATGCAAATATTGGACTAATGGCTTTCTGTGTGTGAAATGAGGAAGTCTGTGCTCCTCTGCGTTTTTTGAGGTGACTGACATTCTAGTATTTTATTCAAATTGACACTAATTAGTAGCTATTGGTGTCTGCACTCACCATACCTGGCTTGTTGGCTTTGCTCATCAGTTAGCTAACTAGCCAGCCGATGGATAAGCCTTGTGTAGTCTTCGAGCAAGATGCCCGGGTATGCTAATAGAGGAGTTTGGTGGAGTCGGGCGGAGCAGTCCACTCTGAGCCATCTGTTTTTACAGTCTATGGTGTGTGTGGGTGCTTGCTGTGCACACTCACACGCCATGTGATACCTTCACCGCCATGGCTGTGAGTTATTTTTGGCCTCCCATTCCTGCTTTGCGCTCTACAGTGCGTAATTATCGTCGCTGCTCTCTGTTAGCAGCAGGTGTGTTACGTGAGTGGAGTGTAATGCTTTCACCCTGACCATCCGGACCAAGCTTGGAGCAGCAGAGGGCCAGTTTTGTTATTTTATCTTTTAAATGAGTAAATAGTGAAGCTGTCTGTTTCATTACTTTATAGTCATGCAAATAAATATACTATGTCAATTAGATGTTAATCTGCATGAGAAATAAAGAAAAAGGAAAAGTTATCATAATATTCTGCTTATAGTGATCAATTTGACCGGGACATGATCATTACCAGCAGTCACAGCCTCAGCTCTTCAAGCATTTCTTCCACTGTAAAAGTGCTTTATGTATAAGAACACTGACAACTTGAAGCCAAAAATTAAGTGAGCCAGTAAGTTCTACGATAATATGAGATGAGCTTAATTAATGTGATAAGAATAGGAGCACATACTGTTGAGCCTTTCAAGCAGATGAGTCCGTTAGACTACAGAAGCTGCCTCGCATGAGAAGGAGAAGTAACACAACTTATTTTAAAAAGTGACATTACAGTGAACTCGTCTCAGCACAGAGATGAATGAAAAGGGTTCAAGCTTTGTGCTATAATGAAGTTCAGGAGAAACAAGCGACTGAGACAATAAATCGATCTTTCAGCTCCAGCGTCAGTCTGTGATTTTCTGTGAATTTCAGAGTTTCTGCTGTATCTCACGATGAAGTGCTTTTGTTCTGCCCACTTTACCCTCAGCCGCCCTTATCTATTTCTCCTTAAGTTAGTGATTTTACAAATTTGCTTAAATAACTTTGAACACCCCTCAGAGCAGGAGTTTTCCTTGCTGCGTACGTGCAGGTGAAGAGAGTGCACGAACCGCAGCAGAGTGAGGTTGTTTTTTTTGTTTTTTCCCCTTCAGAGAAAACCGCAGGCGAGAGAGAGCAATGCCGAAGTTAGCAATATATCTCCTACTGTTTTATAACTGAACACCAGTGGAAGATGGTGAGTGTAGACAGAATTACTTCCTCTTTGATTCTGATGGTTTGCTACCAAAACCCGATGTTTACGGAGGTTAGAGTTGAAATTAACAATTATTTCCATCATTGATTAATCTTCCCTGAATTGCAAAATACCTTCGACGTCTCTTCAGAGCCCAATATGTTGACTTTTAGTTGCTTGTTTTTTTCCAAAGATACATGTTGATTTTATTTTATTGATCACGTAAGTTAAAGTAAACAATCCTTACAAATGAGAAGCCAGAACAAGGGAATGTTTGGCAGCTTTACTCGCAACAATGATTTAAACGATGATAAATGATTAAACAAATTGTTTCAGCTTTGGTTGAAACACTGACATGAACTGCAATAATCTGACAAGTGCAGAAATGATTGATGAATAGATTAGTCGATCTATAGAAAATTTAATTTTGAGGATTAAATTATCCTTTAAGCAAAATATCCAACAGCTGCTTCCAGATTCAGAAATGTGGATTTTTTTTTTCCTGCCTTCTGTGGCTTAATGTAAATAATTTTTAATTGTAAATCAAATACCGTTGTGTTTTGGGCCAGTTTCACCTTGGCTGGTAATTTTTTTTACTTTTTTTTTTGACATGTTGATTAATTGATTCATCAGGAAACAAATATCCACATTGATCTTTTGCAGCCCTAAGTTTGATCTATTGATCTTCCTTGACTCATTTCAGTAGCCTTTTATAAATATTCATGTTCCTGTCTCCATGCTATGGACCAGAACCCATTAAATGACTGATGACAGATCTCCTTGCCACAAAGTTTTGTGGAAGCTTGTTTTAATTGGGTTTCTGTTTACCCCTGGAGTGTTTAGTATGCACTGTCAAGTAGTCAAAGCCTCCATTACAAACTCTACTTGTGTAGTAGTGACTAACATTTAAATAGTCTTATACAGGAATCTGAAAACGCTGTATTCTGTTCACACAATCATTTTCTTATTCACAGTATTGTCTGGAGTCTTTGTAAAAAGCATGTTATGTCTGACTGCAGTGCAGCTCCACCGGAAACTGACACATCCAGACAAATAAGGAAATCGTTGTTGTTTACAAGTGGACAACAAAAATGGGCCCCAATATAAAATCCATCTGTCCATAAACGGCTGTTTCTGAGGTGTGCAAGTGTTTTTAAAGTGGGTTCTTCCTCTAAGCTGACAGCGAATAAACAGCTGCGACAGCATCTACCCGTGAAATTGTAAAGTGCAGATTTGAATCAGATAAGTGTCGCTGTTGTGATTATGAATCCTGCTCATTATGTAACTGTAATCATGATTGTATATTACTTCACTCTGCTTGAGGACAATAGCAACATTGAGGTGAAAACATTTAATAATTTGTTGTCAAGACACGGCGTTCTGGGATTCACTGAAGTTTGTGCTGTAAAATATTTCTCTCCTGATTATTTAACAATCCCTCCTTTGTGACGGATGCCAATGGAAATGCCTTCGAGTAAGAGCCATTCTGGCTCCACGTCACTGGCAGTGATAAACCACAGCTGGTAAAAATCCCTGTATAGGCTTACTGACGCTTCCTCTGTGTGAAAGAGCTGAATAAAAAATAAATTTGAATAAAATATGACTGGGCAAATATAGGGCACGGGTGGCTAATTGAAGGAACAGAGGAAGTATGACCTGAAAGCTCTTTAATGTTCGCCCAACTCTGCGGTTTTAATGACTTATTTATCAAAACCTAGACGTGTTCTGATGGTCTCTGTGGGATGTGGAGAATATGTGTAATAATTGAAGCTGTTTCAGAAGGACTAAGGTGAGGTTAGACCGATTAATACTTGATTGATACTTTCAATCAGTTTTTTTTTTTCTCTTGGAAACCCCAGTGACCATAATATAAAATTTAATATGATCCCAGATGTGATTAGATGGCCTTAGACTGAAATATGCATGAGCAAGAACCCTGACACAAGTTATCCAATGTGAAACTGTCACCATAGACTTGCAAAATGCTTTTTGACTTTGGTCACAAAAGGTCTGAAGTGGAATAATTTTCTGAAACCAATTTTATGCAGAAACTTTGTCTAATTCCTGCAGAGACGGGCAAATTTTCCCACTCAGACAGAAAACTGAAAACCAGTGCCAACCCACAATGTGATTTGTGCATCCCCCAAAAGATGCTGTGGGGCCACAGCATTCCTTTAGATCAGATTCTATGCCTCTGCACCAGCGACAGACATGGCTGAAGGCATTATGTTTTGGGGTTTCCCGTCTGTATGGATGTCCGTCTGTCTGTCCCATTCTCATGAAGGCGCTATCTCAGTTACACCTTGAGGCAATTTCTTAAATTTTGTAACAAACATTCACTTGGACTCGAAGATAAACTGATTAGACTTTGGTGGTCAAAGGTCACTGTGACCTCATGTTCATCCCATTCTCGTGACTGCGATATATCGGGTATGCCTGGAGGGAATTTCATTACATCAGGCACAAACCTCCAAGGATGACCTGTTTAGATGTATGAGGTCAAAGGTCACTGTGATCTTGGCCATAACTCAGTTTATACACTGATAATGACAAAATACCCTTTATTCAAGTCTTTCAAAGTCTTTCCAACATATAGGCTGTTATGAATGTGGACAGACATGGGTGGAAACTGCTTGATGGAGGCGCACAACTGCGAGGCAGAGTCTAGTTTTAGGATTTGAAGTAGTTGTGAGATTCATCCCCAGATCACTTATTTCCCTTCATCTTTTTCCTACGTCATGTCGTCCGACTTGGTGTTGAAGCTGGGTCGACGTGGTTTCAGATGACATCTTTCTGGTCAAGCATCAAAGGTTTATGAGTCAATATTCCATCTGTCCATACACCAGCTTAAATATGTTGTTTTGAAATGGGGAAGAATTTGGTTTTCTTTTCTTTGGGAAAGGTTTTAAATCAGTCAAAAATAAGTCATAGAGGCCTTTGCTGCGTTTTTATGATAATTAGCAAATGTAAAAGTTTAACACATTCTCAACAATTTACAGAGAGAGATACAATAATATACTGTACCAGATTGTGATGTTGGTGTTTAGGAGCTTGGTTTTACCGAGGCAATGCACCGCACTATTTCTATATTAGGGTGTGCACATGGATATGTAATAATACATAATAATGATGTCAAAATCTGTGCATTGATTGTATCTGTCTGAACTGATAAAGACTGGAATTGGCTTCCTTCTTCTCATCCATTTTTTATCTTCACTAGAATCAGTGAGTTGCTTCCACAGTCGACAGCCGAGCTGATGGACGTTCTCACTCACAGCTGGTGATTTTTTTTATTTTTTATTACAGTTGTTTGACCGAGGAGAAATCATTGCAGTGTGGCATTCTTGCTCACGCACAATGTCACTCTGTATTATTTGGTAAAATGTGCCGACTCCTGAAAGTACAGTCACCTTCAGCCTTTCTTGGCTTTTAATGGAAATCGTTTGTGTCCAGTAGAGATGTAAATGTGGTTTGGGAGGCCCCCCTCCCCCCTCCCCCCACCCTGAGAGGATTAAAATTTCTTCTCCATGCCTCAATTCTTCATGCTGAAAATTAAACTATTGGAGCTTCAGCACTTTTACTCCTGGTGCCTCATAGTCGTACAACCAGTTGTCCAGATTAGTATGACTCACGTAGCATAAGTTATGTTGTATTACATATTGATTCAGAACTGCATTGATCCAGATATTATCTGGATTAAGATTTGCTTCACTCTCACTTAATGAATTTGTGTGTGTGTGTGTGTGTGTGTGTGTGTGTGTGTGTGTGTGTGTGTGTGTGTGTGTGTGTGTGTGTGTGTTAGGGCATTCACGAGTGCTGTATTTTAGTAGTCATTGACTACTCCCAAAAAGTAGTCGACTAGTCGATTAATCGCGGGAGAGCTATCATTTTTTTCACCCAATAACAATGATCAATTATCGTCAAAAACGTCTCTTACAACCAGTAAAGGGTGTAGGCGGGACCAACCTGGGGGTAGGTGAAATAACAGAGCCCTTGATTGGCTCTGAGAGGCTGTTTAAAAATGAGCCGCGATCTGATTGGACTAAATCCCCAGCAGCTTGTCTGACCTGGAGATACCGTTTGACTGCATGAGCGATTGCTCTCTTGCAGCGCAGCACAATGAAATTTACCAACAGACCTGTTATTTCCCTTTTTCTGTGGTCGGTGATCGGACGCTTGGAAAATTCTCCGATTGTCGTCTGCCTGCTTTGTTCACTCTGTTGGCGCATCTCCTCGTTGTTGCTGCTGTTGGCGCTAACCATGAGCGGGTGTAGCTTCAAATGGTCATGCATTGCGCTGGTACTTTGGTGGTACTTTACAGTAGCCTTATATATATTGCAGCTGACGGTTTTATCTGCCTTGGTAAAATATTTCCACACTGTTGACTGTCGAGCATCGGGGCGTACAGTCATGTTTCTCTTTGCCTCTTGTTTTCGCTGCATTTCTGTTGCTTTAGCGCCCAACAGTATCACATGTGACTTGTCAACAACTACAACAGCAAATACCCACAGCGCCCACAGCTGCATATCTGCTGTAGATGCATTGTAGATGCCATTGCTTTATTACTGCACCGTGCTAAAATCACAGATGAACGATTAGTCTACAGCAATGCACAGTGTCGACTAGTGGTTTTAATATTCGAATAGTCGACTAGTCGTGAAACCCCTAGTGTATATATATATATATATTTATTATTATTACTAATACTACTATCTTATGTTCTTGGAATTTGAAGTATTCATTTTTGCAAGTTGAAATTTAAAGTAAGGGATGTTTTATTTTATTGTTCAGGATGTGTGTCGGGTCATTCAGAATCTTCTGAGCCTCCCTAAGCACACGTTTGTTTTTGGTGATCAACAAACATTTGCCTGTTCAAGATAAACTCTACAGGGACTTAAACTAATCATAACCTCATAATTTAAACCTGGTTAGTTTAACCTCATTAACCAACTATCATACCCTCTTCATTATTGGTCACATGACCATCTTCGTCACTGCAGGCCTGAGGGATCTCTTAGTCAACAGGGTTGAAAGGGGAATCCATCAGCTGTGCACCTCTCATGTCACATTATCACACAGTATATTAGTATCTCTAATATTACAGCACCTACAACAGGACCTGAAGCTGTTCGTTTATCCCATAAATCATTTAACCGTGCCCCAAAGACACCTCATAACGTGAATAATTTTCACACCAGCAAACATTCACATTTTAACATTTTCGCTTCAGAAATCACTTAAACATCTAATCATTCACAGAAATTCTTTTTGATTACAGCTTTGAGAAAATCACATCTGCAAACAAGAAGCATACTAAGAAGTAGTAGGCTATAAAGCCATGCCAGCAGCTGTGTGAGGCTAAATGCTAATGCTGATATTTAGCAGATATAATTTATCCTGTGTTCATCAGCTTAGTTCAGTGTGTTGAAATTAAACGTCAAAGCAACTCATCCAATAGTAGTTATGATACTGAGATGATGCCTTCTGTCAGTGATGGAAAATAAAGTGTAGCTTCTAACAAAAAAACAGAGAAATCCCAGGATTTGCATGTTTAAAAACCAACTATCCCACTTTGATTTCACTTCATAGTTTTTTCTTACGTCATATCAGGTTTGATGTTTCATGTTGCTGCATGTAATAAAATAACCAGTGTAGTTACAGTACATGTAGCTGCTACACTGAGCATGCCTGTCTTCACTGTGAGATATTTCCCATCTTCCAGCTTCACAGCCTGGATGACATAATGGGAGAGCAGCGGGTGTGTAGAGGCTCTCTGCATGGCATGGACAACACAATCTTGTTCAAGGTTGATGTGATTATTGAAAGCCACCAGAAGATGAGTGTTTTTTTTTTTCTTTTTAAACAACACTTCTGTTCATCATTCCCCCAGACCACCCTCAGGCAGGTTCAGCCCCCAACCCCCCTGAAACCGACACACACTGTAGCTACGCCCCTGATTTCTCCTCAGCTGCATTGACGGGAACACACGCAAACACGAATTTATTTGGTTGCTTCCTCCCCGTGTGAACCAAGGCGAGGTAAAGACCTAAGAAAACATGCATATGCATCGTGTGGCAACATTGCGCGCCTTGCAATCCCTGCAACTTCACATGTGCTGGTGGAAAAGAAACTGCTACCAGCTCTATTTTACTCTTGATTGATCTCCCCTGCTGGCAACTTTGTGCATCAAAGTGCGGGAGTCTGAAGTTGACGCAGACTTAAGGGGCTGACAGGTAGAAAAAAAAAAAAAAAAAACAGGCATGACTGACTGCTCCTGGACAAAGAGTGTCCTGTGTACAAACGGAGATCGGTGCACCAAAGCGGAGAAAACTGGCAGGATGGAGAGGATGACAGGCGCACACCGAAACATTGTCAATGACCTGAAAGCTCTGCGCCCTCGCAGCCTGATGCAAGCACGTAACGAGCTTTAACCACAATGAAGTCCAACTCAACTTTAAGAATTCAATCAGAAGAGAAAATTAGTTTTTCAACATTCATTTCACAGATAAATATTAAACCTGTGGTTCCTGGCGTTTCATGGTTTGTACATAGTTTCTTTCAGTAAATAACGCCAGTAAAATAACTTGTCTTACCTTGGTTTATATCAAATCAAGCGGACGACGGGCTGTGAGGAAAAGAAAAGTAAAAACCGTCCACTTTCCTTTGACTAAGGCATACGTAGATTAAAAACTGAGGAAAATAGACAGACCAGAGTGGGGGAAAAAAAAGTCATGTATGTGATACTGTTAACAGCATCAGTCCGGTTTCACGTGCGTCGCTGGTTGGGGCTTCATGTGGCACAGGATGCGCTCAGCCGGCCGCTCAGAGCGCAAGTGGAGGATTTACAGCCGGATCCGTCCGTATTTGATGCGTGACGTCGGGACTGAAGGGGGTGGGATGAGAGCTAGATGAACAGGCTAATGGTTGAGTGATATCCCCTCTGATCTCTTCCAGCTGCCGCCTCTGAAATGTCAAGACTATGGCTTTTAAAAAGTCTGACGTGATGGTGAGAGTGCTGGTCACAGATGGATGTGAGCCGGCGCAGCGCGCTGCTGCTGCACATTTGTTTTAATAGTGTAAACAATCAGAATAAACGTCACTGCTGAGGATTGCTCTCTCACCTCTGTCTGAAATGTGCAAATAAATCCTCTTTGATGCATGTGAGAGTCTGTGTTGATGCCAAACCCCAAGTTGATAATTCAATAGATTAATTAAGTGGGAAATTAAATTAGTTTCAAAATGAGCAATTTAATTAAGCCAATGTGAAATCATTGTCATTGAACTACTGACAATCAACCACTACATAGGCCTACATTATTCAAACTACATGATTATAAAATATAGCCTGCAACAAGTGAGAAAACATCTTAAATATGTGTAATTTGACATTTGTTTATGTACAAGTTGAGATATTTCTGATTTTTAGGTTATAGTAATTACTTTTGTCATTAGCAGTTATGATGGACTTGATCAATTGAATCTGAATTGATGCCTCAAAGGCAAAGAGAATTATTAAGAATAATTGAGCAGAATTTTAGCTGAATGTGGTTCTGCACAAAGCTTTAATAGCTGCTGCTGCTTTCACAGTGTTTACTGCACATTAAACAACACCACACAGAGCTTTGAGACTTGAAGATGTGGACAGGAGTTGTGAAGTTTTAAGGGTGTAAATGCACAGAAAGTTGGTGAAGAGTAGCCACATGCTGCAGCTGATTGCCTACAGTCTACTTTAAAGTTAACTCACTGTCAAGTCAGCTTTTGATGCTTTAGCGAACTTGCCCTCTGCTGTCCTCTTGCTAAATCCAACGTTGTTCACCAAAGCTTTACAGTATGGCTGATAAAGTAAAAATCAGGACTAAGAATAAAACTGCTTCCTGCTAGTTTAGTGATTTAAAAGAGGTAGGCAGACGGCGTCGGCTTTTACATAGTAAAACGTTGATTAAAGAAAGTTCGGCTAATATGAGTAAAAGCTTTTATTGTAAGAAAAAAATTTGCTTAAAATGAAAACTTTGCATTAAGGACACTCCGTCTTTCAGTCGAGAACTGACCTTGATGTTAGTTTGCTCGACCTTATTCGAGTTCTTTTCAGCTCCACCTGCAACAGAGGAGAATGGCTGATAGGTGAGTTATATTAGGTTCAGTGGACTTCACTTTATATTCAACCCACATTGCTCCAGGCTCTTTAAGGACAGTTTCAACCTCCACTTTTCACTTTCTATGGGGTATTTATATCTTTTTATTTCATGTTGCATTAAAAGCAATACCTGAGTGAGAGAGGTCCAGGCCCTTGAAAGTCAGCTTTGAACTGGCAGATTGCGCAACAGATGAGACGTTTTGATGTTCCAGATTTACATTCTGCCTCATCTGCACCTAAAATGAATGCCACTGCTGGTTTGACGGTACAGTAATGCTCTCATGAATGCAACTCGGCTGAAGTTTGAGCAGTTTTTCCTGACTGAAATGTGAACAGATTATGGTGAATTTGACTCAAGCTGAGTGCATTAATAGACTCGTTTGGTATAGCAGCATGGAGTCGGTGATCAGTTCTCAGCTTGGCATGCCAGAAGCAAATCTGCTCATTGCAGACAGCATCAGGAAGAAACTGAAAAGGTATCAGAGACTGAAAGAAATGGAGATAGAAACGCAGTCATTCTCGATGGAGGAGGAAGGTTTGGCTCCTCACCTACTGTTTGTTGGTTTGTGAGAAATTTAGGGGAGAAAACCTTTTGTAGAAAAACGTGGGCTGTTTTACACCTGGTTGAAGGAGCTACTGGTGTTGAAAGTGAGGACTGTGGGATTATAGAACTGGTTTCTGGCCTGTAAGTGTAAATTTACAAATTGTCAGTACAAGTAATTCAGTATCTAAATGCTCTGTGTGGTCTATCTACAATGCATACATTTTCCATATTTTCGCTCCTTTGCTTTCTCTCAGCGGTGTCTTATTCTGAAAACATCAAGCTTTAATATTCTTGTCTGTGCTTGCCAGCATTCAGCTTGTGTGTCGCAGCTTTGGCTGCACAGGTCAGTTTCATGTTCATAAATAACTTCCTAAAACGTAAAGCCCTTGTTGTTATAATGGAGCCAGTTAGCATGGTGACACGGCAGGCTAAAGTAAACCCACTCGACGAGGATGGGATTCGAACCCACGCGTGCAGAGCACAATGGATTAGCAGTCCATCGCCTTAACCACTCGGCCACCTCGACCTGTTGACACAGTTTAGAGGAAAAAGATCATGTCGGTAATAAACCCAGGAGAATTTCCAGTTTCCCAATGGTTCACATAGGTACAGGGACATAAGGGAGCGAAATTTAGCCCTTACTCTGGAAAAGGGAATGAATTGAAATTGAAGTGTAGAGTTCATGTTTCTCAAGCCCCTTTCAGACCAGCAATACTTTGAGTGGTGACGGTGCATGATCAAGGAGCCAGGTTATGTGAATACTGTTTACATGCCTGATGAGTCTTCAGACTCATCGACCTTTAACTCAAACTGGATTGCCTTTCATTGTCTCACTGTTATGAGTTAAATCAGTCACTTAATATGCCATTGGGGCTGGTGGAGCCAGATTCACTGCCTTCCACACGATGCCACATCTTCAAGAACAGAAGCTAAAGTCTACCAGACAATGTGGGCATTGATCCCACTACCTCTCGCATGCTAAATGAGCGCTCTACCATTTAAGATAATTCTTCTTTGGCTAAATCATTGGTTAAATCACAGTAATTGTCAATTGTTTTTTTTTTTTTTTTTTTTAAATACACATCTAAATAATAGGCATGTCTTAATATACAAAGGTGGTTTCTAAGGTTAGGCCTGTTACTTACATCTAAATGTTTTATGAATGTAGAATTTATCTAAAAAAATATCAGTTATATAAAATAATTCCTGCAGTGATCAACCAAAGGAACCATTTTCCTTTTCTCAGTGGGAGTAGGTATGATCAGATATAACCCATGAAAGTTTACTCCACAGAGCTTTTGTATGATGACAATTGAAAAAGAAATTTACCAGCATCTCTCAATGCTCCTCTCTTGTTGAATTAAATCTGTGAACCATCTAATTGGATACCTCATCAGTTTTATTGATTTGAAAAAACAAATGTGGCAACGGCCTAACTTCACTCCTATAATTTCTTCTGAATAGCTTCACGAAAAGACGGCACAAGGTACGTGTACAAGGTCTGACTGAAAAAGTTGTTTATTTTTGCTTTTTTTTGCCCACAGCTATTTCAGCTCTGACTAGTGATAGATTTTCTGTTTTATTTGCTTCATAACTTTTCGGAAGAGAGACAACAGCAGCAAAAACTGGGTAACGGAGATCTGAAACTATGAATGTGAATAGCTTAGTTACAAAGGTGGTTGTCTCTGCCAAAAAGTTGATTTACCAGGACAATATTGTTGATGGATAACCCATGATTACTTGTTAGGAAAGCATCACATTTTACAAAAATTGTAGAAACCCTCTCCAACAAATGATGTAGCAAAGTTTTAGTTGACTCAATTCTTCTCTGAATTACTTTGCTTTTGTTGTTGTTGTTGTTGTTAAAGAAAACTGTAGGGGACAATTGAAGAGGTGGCCCCTGTCCTGCTTCTATTAGATTTTTGCAGGGAGCAGGAGAATTTAACAAGTTCTTATGTGTTCTCTGAACTAAAAGGACAAAAACTCTCAAAACATTGTTTACTCATTTTCTCTACCTCTTTAATTTCACCTTTAAAGCTATATAGTTATTCATTGTCCTTTGTCCGTGTTTCTCCTGCTCTCCTGTGATAAGATGTAAGTATAGAGAGGCACCGATGATCTAATAATGTTGATACGTAGCATCCCACCACACAAATGTAGGGCTCCAACTACTCGAACCCATAGGAGTGTCTACTGAAATAGTGCCCCTATGGCAGCAGGCGTACAGGACCTCGGTTGTCATGGTTACAATAATCGACAATCGAACTGTACCGAAAGTGGCGTACCTACCTTTGTCGCCTACTACTGTTTAACATTTCATCCTTTTTTCTTTTGTGTTTTTCATCATTTAAAGTTTTGTTTCTTGAATGTCTTCAGTTGTTTTTCTTATTCAATGTCTATCATGCCTTGAATTACCTCTGTCTAAAAAGTGCTGGATAAATAAATGCCTTGCTTTTTGAAGCGGCCACAAAGCAAAGCATTTCTAATACCCCTGGCTGGTTCTCTAGACATTTTATCTTAAAGTTTGAGCAAAGTTCAATCTAAAGAAGACGTAGTTCTTCTACACAAGCTTTTCCCAACAACAGTTTCCAACACCTTCCCAAAATGTATTCTAGGCAGAATGGGGACAACTTTGAAACAGTATTTAAACCATAAGAGTCGGACTTAGTGCTGCCTGTAAATGAGTTACACTGAATAATAAAAAGCTGAGCAAAAATGGAAAAAACAGCACAACATATTTGTGACTGCAAGGAGGAAATCCCAATCGGCAAATATACCACATTTGAGCTTTAAAATGCAATTAAAGATGTACAGTGTATTTCATCATAATAGCTGTGTTAATGTTCTGGCCCTTTTTGCATCATGTATTTGTTTTGTATTGTGCATCATGTATTTTTTTTACACTACATTAAGTACATAAATGGACAGAATTAAATCTTTTAATCCCTTTTGGTTTTTTTGATACAGGATTAGATGTCAGATATGAAATCTGAATTGGAGTATTTAAATGTAAACGATAAGCCAAACTTTAGCCCAAAGCTGGATGTGTGTGTTGTGCAGGCTACTGTTTGAGACGCTGGAACCTTTTTTTTTTTTTTCTTTCTTTATTCCAATTCAAGCACTGATGAAAGTTACCATGGTAACAAGACAGTAGGCTGCAGATGACAGTTTGTTTGCAGATAAATTCACAATACAGTGCATGAGTTCTGGGTTTGCAGTTTGTGGACCAAGTTCTAAGCACAAATCAAATGAGAGTTAATTGAACTTTAGAGATGCTGATGTTTCAGTTTTGGATAAAAAAATGTAATAGTCACAAATGTTTTGGTCCTCTCACCCTTCCTGGCATTGGCTCTGAGTGCACATGAACTCCTCCAGACCTTGACCTTTGTCACTGTCCAATAATAACCTTGTTGTTTGGAATTTTTTCAGTTTCAGTGTAATCCAGGCACGAGCAGGAAGTCATTCAATTATTGTCAATTTAACTCATTGATTATTTTACCATTGCTATGAATTCTCTGTGCACAGATAATTGCAGAGTCTCAAATAAAATCCACAGTCATGTTCTGGAGCAAATAAAAGGCTAATTCTGAGGCCAGGATAATGAATATGATAATATAATGGAGGGGGGGGGGAAACAATGCCTGCCAATGATTAAAAAAATTAAAAATGGTAGCGCGTTTGCTTTGCATTTGAGAGGTAGTGGCTTCAATGTCCACACTCTCCAGTAGACTTTGGCTTCTGTTCTTGAAAAGGAGACAATGTGTGAAAATCAGTGAGTGATGCACAAAATATACGTTTCAAATCAGGTACCAGTGAGGCAATGAAATGCAGTTCAGGAAGTGAAGTTTGTGGGTTTCATCAGGCTCGTAAACACTGCTCAGAGGTTTATTGTACTTCAAGACAAACTGATATAACTTCAACGCTGTGGCAGTTGTTTTGTCATTTCCTATGACGATTGATAGTTTAAAAGTTTAAATATGCTGTTCACGCTACATTTGGTTCCCCAAAACAAATGCGCCTGAGCTCAAGTCAGTGGTTTGAATGCTTACTAAAGATTACTTTCTTGTTTTTCAGGGTGGAGAAAGGGTCTTTTCGATTTGTATTCATGACTGTGACGGCTGGAAATTCTTCTGTGTTCTTCACACATTATCTCTTGTCATCAACAACAGAACAGAGGAATCTGAAGTCTTCTGGAGAATAGTCTGCCATTTGAGCTAATTCCCTATCAATTCAACACACCACAAAAACTCCACTCTTCTCAAAATGTCCTTTAGAAACCACAACAACATTTTTAACAAAATCCAAATAGGGTTTAAAATGCACCACAGCAGTTCGACCTCTCTCCTCTGAGGGTTACAAATGTACTAGAGTTGTATCTCCTGGAAATCAGAGCTGAAATGATTAGTAACAGAAAGTTAATGAGCAACATTTTTGATAATCCATAAGTATAAGATTTACCTTCTCAGCAAAATGCCAAAATTAAATGGTTCTAACTTCTTCAGTGTAAATACTGGCTGCTGTTGTGATAGTATTTTTGATAACGTTGGGTTTTCAGACAAAACGAGACATCTGTCGACACCAAATTGGAACAAAATTGTCCTCAGTATTTGGTGACAATTTATTGAAACTCATTAGTTAAGCAACAAAATAAATGGAAGATCAATCAGTTGTGAAAAACATAAGCATGATTGCTTGGGTTTGGTTTACATGAAGAGTGAAACATTTGGATGATAAAATCCTGCAATCAAATTTGTCCGTATTCGGTCTGAACCTACATGGAAGTATCAGGTCAAGGTTAGATTTGAGGCAGTATTTTATTTTGATTATATTTGCCTTCAGTGAAGTCTGTTTTGCAAAAACACAGAGAAAACACTCTTTTTGAAGAACAACTTAATTCCTCATCACGCACATATTTCAGTAATCTTGTAGTTCCTCTTCAAAATACAGAAGCATTTGGGCACATTTTGGATTTACTTACTCAATAAACCAACTCTGGTCAGGTGAAGAAAATCACTCAGTCCATTGTCTGTTTTGTTTTGGAAAGCCCTGCCCAGGGTGCTAATGATGCAGCACAGAGTCAGTTCTCCACTGCTGGAGACATAACCTCAAGGACAGCACAGTGGAGGGCACCACTTATTTTTCCTTTTCCTCTCTTTACTCCAGAACACACACACATACAAACTTAACTTCTGTTTTATCAAAAACCATTTAAGCAGTGCTGCTGGTCAGTAAATTACACACAGGTAGAAGACCGGAAGATGCTTCCAAACTGATGCAGTTAACAAATTTGAGATTAAAAAGCTGCGACACACAGAGATCTTCATCCAGAGCTCTTAGCTAAACCGCCAGCTGTGAACACTGTGCTGAGAACACGCATACATGGTTCTCACAGAGTTTAGTGAAGTAAATGCCTAAAAACAGCAGCCTCTTTCTATTTTCATCAAAATGCGCCAAATCAGTTCTGGATGAAATGGTGAGACTGCCAAAGATTCAAATCTTTGACACACATCTCCCCCACCTCGCTACCTCCCTCACAACCCTGTCAGAGCACTGCTCGATCATCACTGCTTTCTCTGACCGTCAACAGCAGACATGTTTCAGCCTTGTGAATGTCTTGATAATACTGCACATCTGGAGGAGTGCTGCAGTTACATACATAACTCTCATTTTCATGTCTTCACCAGTTTTTATAACTGCTGGCATTTCTGCGTGGTATCACTTGATTTTCTGTGGAACTGTAGAATGCGACCAGAATGAACTGATAGTGAATATGGACAGGTTCTTTATTACACTAACTAAAACGTTGACTTGTTGAGACTTACGTTTTTCATTAAATTCTCAGGTGTCATGAGGATGTCAAAGACCGGAAACTTTCTTCAGTGAAACAGGGTTCCTCATTTTTGGCTTCTACGTTCAGTCAGTTTTTTAGGAAATCAAGGCATCACTTTTGATTTCTGTCTTAAAATGTGAAAACCTGTGTCAGACAGTGATAAGTAGTAGCTTCTCCCACAGAGATCCATCGCAAAAATAAATTTCTTTCTTGTACAGACCTGGAGACTGTTTGTTTTATATACTTTTAGTCTTCAGTGACTTGATCTCCGTTTATGTGCGATAACTTTGTTATCGATATTTGGATGTTTTTCGGCAAGTGTTGCTACCGTTAGCTCAACTATCTATCTTTCTTTCTAAAAAGCTCAAACTAAACCTCCACTTCATGTGGTCACTCCACAATGTCAGAGGAAGTTAACTCTGGGGGATGGGTGGTCCCATGGTTGTGGGATAAATGCACAATGGGGTCACCAAAGGGGCACGGCAGGATTAAAGTATGGATCCTGATTGGAACAGACATCAGTGTCGAGCTCAGCTGATAACAACTGAAAGGCTCGCCTCTCGACACCTGACAGGGAGCGACGCTCAGGGCCGCGGCTTCATCAGCATCGCAAATTGTGGTTCTATCTATATCTGCTCATGCACACATTTGAACACAAGCACACAAGCTCTGACTGTGTCATAGAGCTTGTGATGGACAGATCAGTAGTCGTCTTTCATTTAAAACAAAGCCGGTAACTATTGTTCATGTTCAGTATAAAATGAAAACGCATGGTTTATTTGCTCTGCTGTGTTTTTCTGTTAGTGCTTCTTATACAGACTGAACGTTGCAGAATCACAGCACTGCATCTGGCAGAATACAATTCCTTGAGAAATAGTGCTCATATTTAGGGATGCAATTAAAAACTATTTTCAAGCTTTCAATTATTATTTTCAATTACCTGATTAAGAGTTAAGTCTATAAAATGTCAGCAAATAGTGAAAAACGCCTGTAATAAGTGTCTGAGTATAGACCATTGGTGGCAAAAGTGGCAAATTCTCACATTTTTGCAATCAAAGAAAGACAATAATGCATATTAATCTTCTGTCGATCAACTCATTGATTTATGAACTCATCTTTGTAGCTTTACTTGTAATTTTTCCGGATGAAAATAGTCAAATTATGATTGAAAATCTAAAAAAACTACCGACATCTTGAACCAAGAAATGTTTAAAGTCTAATGCAAGTTCATGTTTTTCCTTTTGTTCTATTATCTGCATAAAATGCACAGAAAATATGATTTACCTGCATTCCTGTTTTTGTTAAAGAATGAGCATTAATCAATATTTTTCTTACTATTGTTTTGCAATACTTTACAACTTACTCAGTATTCTCAAAACAGGAAGTAGTGCATTTTGCAGGGGACTATTTTTGGCAGCAGATAATTACATATTTGGTGCTGTAGTGAGTGTTTCTGGCAGCAGGAGCGTTTATCTGGGATTAAGTCAAAAGAAACTACAGGGGCTGTTTTCATGGTGAGGAAGAAATGTCGCCCAGTGAAACACTTCACTTCAGTGACGCACAAAAACTATTAAAACCACAACAATGGAGTTGTAATGCTCAGGGGAATAAGATATATTGAGTGTTGGCTCCACAAACAATATTTGACCTGAGGATCAAGTCATTGTTTGCTTTGGTCTTTTCATGGGGTTTGTTGACAATAAGAAAAATATAGAATAGCACCAGATTTGCCCTTTAAGAGCAGAAATCTCACGACTTTCTGACTTGGGGCTTGTTTTGGGGATTCTCCTAAAGACGTTTTAATTTTTCTCTCAAGTTTAAAAAGATAGTCAACTCTCAGGTGATTGTATATTCTACCAAACACTGTCACGCTGCCATCTCTCAGGAAGATATATTCCCTGCGAGGTAAAGCTTGCTTTGGCTTATGCAAACAAACCCACATGTCGAAAGGAAATTACACTGAAATCTCACATCGTGTTTATTACATCAGCATATGAATTTCAACATGTTGAGAGGAATTGTGTCTTTATGAATAGTACATCATGAAGAAGGCTTTTATTTTTCTGTATTATGAGAAAATGCAGGTAAAGTGTAGAGCGACACAATGAAGTCTATGATTCACTTCTTAGATTTTGAGAATCTGCTGTGAAAAAGGAAGAAACTCCAAATAACATTAATGCTATTTTTGATGCTGCATAACAAAGGTAAAAGATGCAGCTGCAGATTGTTTGTACAGCTGCTATTTTTGCATCTGACACAATAACAACAACAAGACAGGCTCGTTTTCCATCCAGAACCAAACTGGAAGAGCAAAGGTATGAAGAAGTGGCAGTACTGGGATTTAATGGCTGCACAGCTGCAATCCAGGTTATCTTGCAGTTTATCCAGCAGGAATCACAAGCTGCTTGGAACCTTTGAAATTCAAATATCAATATAAAAATCCAGGAAGCCAATTAATGAGTAAGGGTTGTTCCACAGGAAGCCCCCCCTCCCCCCTCTTTCTCTCTTTTTCCTTATCGCTGCTCTCACCTCTGATCCCCGCAGGAGGGTTATTCATCAATGCCTTCTTCAGGGTGCAGCGCGGATTAGACCAGCACATGTACTTTAAAATAATAGAGAGAAACAAGCTCTTTTTTCTTTCATGTCACTTTTCAAAGTTGGTTTATAAATTGGTGATGAATACAAACACGAAGTTTATTTTGGAAATAATGAAACTGTCAGTCTTGAATAAAGCTGGTTACATAAGAACTGGGAAAAGACAAAAAGCTATGAACAGTCTCTAGACATTCAGAACAGAAGCAGTTTAGAAGATGCCATTTCCAACAAGCACATTGTTTCATTTTTAAGAAGTCGGGGCGGCAAAGTCACGTTCACCTTTTTCATTTTCAGTCTAGACATATGGGACGACCAAAGTGCCCTTGATTGAGGATTTAAGAGCAAAGAGACAACTCACTTTCCCTGGATGTTTCTTTCTGAATCGTTGTTCTCAGGCGCTGACCGTGACCTCACATTGTGTAAATTACGCCAAGAGAAATTTCAGGGGCATTCAGAGGGAAGGCAGATTACAGTGCTGCACAGGTCGTCAAGTTCAGTCCCAACCCCCAAAAAACAGAAGAGAACAAGCAAAAGAGCAGCTGTTCACCATATTCATATATTTAAAAACAAAAAGCTGCATAATTTTCCGCTTAACATTTACAATTTGTTTTTCATTTAATTCTGACAAAGTAAATTCATAAATATAATAAAATATATTTTGTATTTCTCTTTGATTTGTTTTAATTTAGGCATTTTAAATCTCCCATACATTTTATGGTCCAAAAACTGCATCTTATCAAATTTGTTATTGAACTGTATTTACTTCATATTTACTATATTTTACTATATTAACTCGTAAAGGATGAAAAGACAATAACTGTTATTTTACCCCATCAATAGGTGATTTCCTGGGAGGGATGTTGACAGCAGGAGAAACACAGGATTAACTAATGAGATGGCTGATGGCTGAACTCCATGTGGCTGCTTCAGTTTCATTGCCTTGCTGCGCTGCGACACTTTAATAGGTCACCCGTAATTTTCCTTTAATGACAAGTTAAAATGTGCGCTGTGAAAGAAGCCTGTTGGTGAGAGGCTCGTTGGACCAGAACTCTGAAACTAAACAGATGTGATCAACAAAACAGATGAAACTTAATTAACTGAATAAATGCAGCGTGACAGAAAGCCGTGTTTTCCTTTCATGATCAACACGAGAGAAAACGAGCTGGAGTCTGTCGTGCTGCTTGTCATTCAGCCTCTGTAGGTAATTAGGTTTCATGCGTATTATTGTTTACAGGTGTTAAAATCTTTGGCTCGTCTCTGAGTTTACTGGAAAAACTACAAGGATTACAGAAGAGTACAGTACATGGTTCTAAGATTTCTCTCAGGCACTTCCATTATACAGGTGCATATTAGATTATGTAAATGAGCCATTATACAACATGCGTGAAAGCATCCTATCATATATCCTATTGCCATTGCCTCAAACAGCAGTTGTTATGGCACCGACTGTACAGTTGGATCAACAAGGCAGATTTTATGCAAAACAAACGTTTGTGAGTGCCTTCCAGAAAAATAAACAACAAAAAAAAAAGAAGTTATGAGCTTTTGTTTGATATTTATGAATGTAATTGGGACGTTGACCTCTCATGTGAACTGGAAAACAAACAACAAAACTGGCAGGAAACAAGAAGCTGGTAAACTGCTTGTTTCCTGCTGGGAGGTGAGCGGCAGAGGAGCTGTTGTCTCATAATCCAGTGCATCAGGTTTCAGTGCAAAGCCACATTTCACTTGATGTTCACCTCACTTTTATCAACTTCATTGCTCTCCAGCTCCGTCTGTAGACTATATGATTCCCTCATCTACCCATCCACCGTCTTATCGAGATTTTGAATTTTGCCTGTGTTTTCCCCCTTTTTCATATATTAGCAAAGTAAACTCTTATTGTTTGTCGTCTCCTTTGAAAGGTTTATGCTGAACAAAAGTTACAGAGGCACAAACATGGCAGAAATCCGATTTCTTTTGTTTTTTGTTTGTGTGTTTGTTTTTGGCATAAAAAGAGAATATAAGGCCACAGCCACAAGTCTGAACCAACCCTGTGTCCGCAGCTGTTGCAGTGATATGTGATATCCTAAAAGGCTTTGCACAGATAGAAGCAGGAGACTTGGAGCTGTCAAACAGTGATTTGTCAAGGTCGTGTGAAAACTGAGCTGAGTACAGATCGAAAACACACCTAAAGCACCATCCAGGCAAGAGCATCCCACATGGGGGACGGTGTATTTTAAACTGGGTAAGAATTATTGCTGCATACAGATGGGAAATTCTGAGAACAGGATATAATTTGCCAACTTCGGTGGATATGATGCTAAACAGTTATTTTAGTGGCTGCATATGGAGAAAGGAGCATTTTAGTGACATTTTCTGACGGTTTATTGAGTAAAATGTGGTGAAATCCAAAAAAAGACTATAATGTGTCTGCAAAAAACCTCATGATTGTGATGAGGCTGATGAATGCTGCTTTAGAATAAGAGGAGGGAAAATCTACTTTGGGGATGTGTCATGTGTTCAGCTACAACAGCAACAACAAGAGCAAGACTTGCAAAGTACCATCGTCACTTGTTATCCTCATACTAAAAGTGCGTTCCAGGTAGCAGGAGAACTTCAACATGAACTAAGGTGATGAAAAAGGAAGGGTACCGTGGATCCTTCATGCTCACTGACACAGCGTTCTGCTTTTTCTGCCCTTTTATTCTGTCAGAGCAGGAGACCGAGGAGCTGCCGGTGCTGCTGTCAGTTCTGATGGCTTTCCTCTCCTGTCGGTATCACTGCTCCTCATTTGTGTGTTAGTGAGGCCCCTCAGTTGGTGTGAAGGGAGATGAGTGTTGTCGGAACAAACCTCCTCTACAGAATGTCTAGAGCTGCAGATGGACCTACTCGTGTCTCTGTTTTCAATTAACATCTGCCTGTGCGCAAAAAAACATAAAGCCGTTCAGTTAGTGCGAACCAGCAGATGTTTTCACAGAACGTTTCTCACACAAAGGCAAATATAATGCCTTCCTAAACTGCCTATGGGTTGAATCACCACTGTGTCATATCGGCTAAAAAAAAAAAGGAAAATTAAGCAAAGGACGAGTGTAAACTGTCAATTCACTCCCTCTTTCCCTCCGTTCCTTTAAGTGCATGTATTGTCTTCCTGTTGTTCGGCAGCTCTGTCTTTGTGCCGTAATTGTTCAGCTGCATTACAGAGATGCTTTCACGCTGATTAAAGCCCTCGGATGTTAATAGATGATGAACATGGAGTCCTGCATTCTGCCTGTCGATTCTCTCTTGCCGCAGGTTTACAACGTGTCTCGTGCTGCAAAACGCAATTTGTTACTAAAGTTATTTCAGTTTAATTAAAACAGCTGTTTAACCTGTCTCATTACTAGCCCGGCTTTGTCACAGTCACGACTGGCTGTGGAAGATAGGTCGATATGTTGATGCCTTCAGTGTCAGTTTTTACCCATTAAAGAAGTAAAAACATCAGAGTAAGTGCAGGTTTGTTGAGTGAAACCCCAAGGACATTGTTTTTGTTTTGTACTATAATCGTAAGAACTAATTGGCACAGTTAGCACAAATTACAGATGTAGTTTCAGTAACGGTTTGTCATATTAAAGTGAACAAAGGCAATATTTCCTTTTATGATTTTTAAGTATTGGACTGAACTTAAAGTGGCCGTCATGTTGTGCTCCTGTTTCTACCTGTTTCAGAGAGCAGGGAGGTGCAGTTTTAGAGGTGTAGTTTCACAGCTGTGGTTGTGGTTGGTAAAAGCTCACAGGGTGTCGGAAAAATACAGGAAGTCCATTTAGGTCACTTCTTCACCCTGAAAATTGACACTGCTGATGAATGATCCTGCTCTTGTTTGTCATGTGAACTATTGTTAATTGATTCTCTTTTATCTTTTTATCAGTGTGATGTTATTCAGCCGTCGGCACAGGTTTTGTTATCCGTGATATTTAGAAACTCCTGGACTTTGTTTGGTTGGCTGTCAGTGATGATGTAGACAATCACCTTCCTTTATCGGCCTACTCACAGTACGACGTCAGAGCCGGTGAGACAAACCCTCTTTGAAGAAAGAAAGCCGGCCTTATGTGGCTTTGCTCTGTTGATGGTCTAACAAAACATTTCTCCCTTTGATTTGCGCCATGATATATAAATGATGTCTCAGTTTTGAAGCTTCATGAGTAGGTTTGGATAATATTTGTCTTTGGAGTTAAACTAAATAATCAATTCACTGTGATGAGGACGTGTTATGTCTGGATTAATAGATAATGTTTATCCTTTTTCCTGTTGTCGGGTACACCGATTCAAACTGGACCTTATTCAAAGAATGGACGGGCCCTTCGATTGGTTGGTGTTTGTGGAGCCAGACTGTTCCTAGGATGACATTATCCCACCTGAGTATTTAACACAAGCTATACCACATTTACTTTTATGTTCTTAGCAAGGTCTTGCTCAGGATAAAGTCTTACGTTGCTTTTAGACAACGAGTTGTTATTTTAAATGGACGAAAGCACTGTACAACTGACCCCACTCCAGATTCTGAAATGAAGAGGGCTGTAGGTGAAAATAGATAGTTGGTGATTAATATAGTAAAATTTAAGCTAATAATATATATAGTTTATTGACCCAGACCGTCTCTTTTAATTGATACATTTGTTCTCTACTGGTGAAGAGGAGTAAAATTCAGGGAAACTGAACACTAGTAAAACTGGCTCCTGCCTTTTTTTCCTTGATGTGTTTACACATGTTGTAAAAGCTGCAGTTTTTCCTGAAAAAAATCCAATGTACATCTCCTTCCACTACTGTTATATCATTAATTAGAAAGTGCTGCATCAAAATAAGAAAATAAGCTGGCAGCGGTAATTCTCCAGTTGGTTCCATTAAACCACTTCAGGAGGCAGAGGTCACAACGAGACGATGTAATTAACAGAGCGCCAGTCAAACACTGCTGATGTTTAAGTCACGTGTTTCACGTGCATCATCATTTATTCACCAAGTCTGTTTCCACTGCACTGTGGCACGTTTTTGCTTTTATCAATACGCCAACTTTTCCACCCGCAGCCAAGTGGAAAGACTGTTCAGTGATATTTAGACGTCTTTTTGAATCTCCAGTGATTCCACTCAGGCGAAAAATGAAAATGTGCATAAAAACAGGTGGATGGACACCCACACACCGTTGACCTCTTTACACACTGATGAAATATGCAGGTAAATCAACAGTGTGTGGGACTCTGGCGTCCTCCAGGAGTGAGAAAGAAAATACTCGAGCAAATCAACAAAAGAAACTTTTCCTGACAAAAGAAACTATACAAATGCTATTTGAAATCTAATGTGTGAATTTCTCTAGCTGCATAAAATTATATTGAACTGAAAATAAAGAAAATAATTCTCCACCAACACAGTAACCTCCAGTGAAAACCACCAGTCACTTTCTGCATTTGGTGCCAGACTCTGCTGAATAAATCAGACGTGATGACGTGCTGCTGGATTCAGGAGAAGTGACAGATCGGCCTCGTTGCTGCCAACCTGATGAACAGGCCGGTGAGGGCTGATCAAATTGCTCTCAATATTTTCCACACAGGACAAACATATGCACAGCCATTCACTGTCACCGTTGACATTACTGCTGAATGAGTAAGAGCACATTATCTGCCGTGCCAGGGTGTAAATAATCTTTAATTTATTTCATTTTTAATTTTTCTTATAGATCAGAAATGCTAATCAAAGTTTTACCTGTTCTAATAGTCGTCTTGACAGATTTGCAAAATCTGTGACATTATTTGTAATATTAATTCCTTCTATAAAGAGAATTGATGCCAAATATTTATCACAGAAATACAGACAGCAAAAGTTTTTAGCTGCTTTCAATGCGTGTCAGAGCAGCAAGAATTTCAATAAGTCCCTCTGTAAAAGATGAACAACACATAACATGGACTGAAGCGTCCCTTAACCAAAAGACTTTACTCTGGATTTGATAATATTGTCTATAACATTTCAGAAGGCATTAGAGAGAAATGGCAAATCAAGGCAAAATTGCGATGAAATGGATTTCTTTGCCAGTAAGTGGCAGACAGAAATGAAAGCCGTATCCGCGTGGAATGAAAGAGCCGGCGGTTCATTTCATAAATGAGATCACACTGATTTTTCTAAAGGCAGAAGTGTTATCGGCTGCTGGGTTTCCTCCAACGCCACATCCAGCACTTGAGACATCCTTAAAAGCCAACATGTGGAGGGGGAGTATTGACTCGTGTTTGGTCAAAGATGTTTTAGAGAGTGAAACGATTGTTACATAAAAGTGAATTTCACCGTTTACTTATGAGACTATTAACTTTAAAAAAAAGTTAAAAAAGGTTTTTGTTTTTTTTTTCTCGAAGGAGAGCACTGAGGTTCAGATCTCCACGCTGTGTGTGAAGGGGTCATAGCGCTGGAGTGAGGCACATCTGCAGCGCACACTCTGTCAGGGCCGGCATTAAATACACATGAAACCAGTTGAGTAATGTTTTTTTTTTTTTAACTTTAGTTATGTTAAGCTACATGACCTGCAGCACTTCCTGTTGCTTTGTCTTTCTTTATATTGTTTTGTTTTTACTTTGTTAATTGTTTTACACCAAAACTCCAAAGCAGATTCCTCGTATGTGAAAACCTATTTGGCAATAAACCTGCTTGTGATTCTGATTCTACCTTTTTCTAAAGACATAGTAAAGGCAGTTTTATCTTTGGAGTATTAAACTTAAACTGAACAGCATGTTTTTTTTGTTCTCCTCTCTAAATTACAAAGAAAATCTTTAACCAAATGGAAGAAATTTACATTTAACATTTATTCCTTTTGATTCACTCTAATCTGCCTATTACTTATAGATTAATCAATTCATTGTTTGGTTTATAAAGCAACAGTACAATATCATAATCAACTTATACTCAACCTGCGTTTTAAATTCCACTTCAGTGTAAGTAAAATAAGTAAAAGCATTACAGGCAAACAACAGTAGCAGCTGTGGCCCAGTGCTGGCCCAGTGCTGGCCCAGTGATGGCTGGCGGCTCTAACTCTAAAGATAATGTCTAAAATGCACTTTTTAACAACCAACTTTTCATCATCTGAACAGTTACAAACAACTTTCAGTGAAATAAAAGGTGGCAAATTTAAAGTGCAGTGACAGAGCAGCAGCTGTTACATGTTACAGTCTCCTCGTCGCTCCACACAGATCTGTTATTTTTGTCTCTTCAGTGGAGATTAAAGTCTCATGCTTCATGTACTTTATGATTTATTTACTAAAGTCTTTTTCTTTCTTTGCACATTCTGCTTTTATCAGTACAACAACTTTTCCACCTTTAGCAAAGAACAAACTTTTTTTGTGATATTTTTTAGACTTTTTTTTTTTTTTAAATCTTCAGCAGGTTTAAATGAGAATATAAAAGCAGGTCACTTCAGCACCAGTGCTAATAAAACAATGCTTATGTTTTAAGCTTTAGTTAGAAGCTCAGCTTTGTTTAAACTGTGTCTATATGAGGCTGTCGAACACATTTGCCACCCACAGGCCTGAACACCAGCAAAGACCTTTTTTTCTTTCCCTCTGTAATAAAAATGTTCCTACTCGTTGCATTATAACATTTTAACAACACATTCTTAGAAGTAAATTGTTTTATGGATTTTACATTCATAATATCTTCAAATATGATGCAGACAATATAAAGAAATGATACATAGATTAAAAAAAAGGGAATCAACAGTCCATTGATTGTGATTTCAGCCTGATTTTGTAGCATAAACACAATTCAAAGTCTTTAAATAAGACATAAGGTATCAAAACATATAGCATAAGGAAGATGAACCAAAATATAAATACAACCAAATTAAAGTTTATAATTGAAGTTTATAATGAAACTCAAGAATAGAAAAAATAACAGACAGGAGTGAAAGTTATAGTGCAGAAATAGTTTAGTTTGGTTCCACTGACTATATGTGGAGCAGACTTTCGTTTTTAAGCCTCAGAAGAAGAGTAAGCGCAGCAGCCCCAGATCGCCTGAGTGGTCTGGAGGTTGTGTAACACAGAAATAGATAAAAGATGTATTTTACACCATGTAGACATGTAATAGTATTTTAATATCAGTCTTTATCTGAGGTGTAGGAGGAGTAGTGTGATTTTTTTAGTAAGAGCTGGAGATGTCTGTACAAATGTGTTAAGAAACCATTTCAGCTAAAATGAGAATAATTGTAGTAATCACAGGTCTGGACGTCGCACTCCAAGCAGGCGTGACTTTAAAATCTTTTCCCTTCATTGTAACTTAGGCAGTTACATGCGAGTACATCTCTCTCTCTCTCTCTCTCTCTCTCTCTCTCTCTCTCTCTCTCTCTCTCTCTCTCTCTCTCTCTCATATTCAGATCCAGTGTGACTGGAACCAAACGTGTGTGAGTCAGACAGTAAATCCAGCTCGTCAGGATGAGGCAGTCAAGGCCACACAATTCACTAAACTGACATTTAATGTGCGTCTTGATCCAGGTCTGCATTAAAAAAAAAAAAAAAACTCAAATTAATTCATAATGATGGTTATTTTTGAAGAGCACTTAAATCCTGAACCAGGATGAAATGTTCCAAATTTCAAGTGAGTCAGACTCATTACTGTTGAGCTGTGACTTTTTGAATTCGTCATATTTCTGTAAATATTTACATAGAATCTAGTAGAGGTGTTCGGAAACAACACATCTTTATGTGTTACTGGACATGGTTTATTCTAAAAGGCATTTACCTGGAACCAGGTGGAATCCAGGAAAAACAAATGTATTCACTGAATGTTTTAGGACTAATGAGACAGTGTTTTATAAACAGCAGTCTGATGTCTGAACAGAAACAAGTGGAGTCCTCAGAGTGAACGTATTCTTAAAAATCATGCAAATTTGCATCCAACATGAGGCTGCGAACATTTTTCAATCATCTGTGTCAGTCATATGAATTTATTCAGACGTGTTATTCAAACCTAAGATGCAAGATCAAGTCTCCACGCATAGTTTTACCTGCTGTGACATCACTACCAGGTGTGTAACCACAGCAGTTTGTAGCTGGTGAAGCAGCTTAGCTCTAAGGATGGTGTCTGTCAGTCAGTCAGTCCGACACTCCCTCGGTCCTTCTTGTACAGACAGTCACGGTCCCTGGAGGATGAACTTTTCCTCTTGCACCCCTGTGAAGTTCTAGGCTTTGAGGAAACATCTGGATGGGATTCGCTAACTTCGATCATTTCCTCTTGCGCCACCAGCAGGTCAAAGTTTTCACTCATCCAGTGAAACATCTCAACATCTACTTTGTGAAAAACATTGGCGGCCCCATGATTTCTCACGGGAGCAGACGCTGATGGTGTTGCCGCTCTGCAAACGTCGCTGCACCTCCTAAGCAGACTGGCTGCAGAGTTGTGTGCGGCAGCTTGGTCTTCATTTCAGCGCCCACGGTAACGGGTTAGGGCGGGAAAACAGCCTGTGTGATCTAGGGTTGCACGGTATACCGGTACCAGTATAGTACCGCGATACTAGAGTTTTGAAAACGGTACTATACCAGCATTTAAAAACAAACGGTACTTTTATTTCATTTTATTGAATGCAAATGAATTGGTAAATTGGAGCCTGTCT
>NW_019525077.1:1059370-1060393 GCF_002814215.2 Seriola lalandi dorsalis
GCGGCTATGAGGTGTATGAACACAGTAAACGCTCGTGTTGTCGTGCTCAACAAAGTGATTGTTTCACAGAGTCGGTGGTGAAGGGATCGGGAGCAAAGAGAGGTTTCTTCACAGGTGAGCAGACAAACTGCACAGCCTCCTCTCCATCTGTCCGAGATCACACAACCAGACTTCATCAGCTGAGATGTAACGGCCGTGTTTACCTGAGCACATTAGGTGTGGAGTTATGCAACATTTCTCTGGGGGCAGAGCTGCTTTAATCTGGATTATCGGAAAAAATATTAGTGGGAGCTGAAGAAACACTGTTTTTTTTTTTTTTTTTTGGTTGAGTAATTTTTCAGCTTGTTGAGTATTACCAGCCTAAGGTCTCATGAAAGTGTTTGTTGCTCTGAGGTCAGCTGGGTTGGCTGCTGGTTTGTAGCTAGTGTGCATTTTGAGTGTTTTGCAACAACACAACTTCCACGCTTCAAGGTTTTGTCAGTTGTGGAAAAGCTGCTCACATATTTTAAAAGTAGAAATACCACAGTGTAGAAAATTATCCGTTACAACTACTGAACATATTGGAATAGAAATATATTGAAAGTACTGAAAGTAAAAGTATTCATTAGGCAGAATCATGTATATTATATCATTGGATTATAATTATTGGTGCATTAATGTACATATCACTTTAATGCTGCAGCTGGTAAAGTTGAGGCTGATTTTAACTTACTTTATATTCTGCAGGGTAGCTAATATGTATTAATGCATCCTAACTGGTTTGTTCATTATATTTTGTATTAATAATTTGAAACTGCAAAGTGCTGTAACCGTAGCTTTAGAGAGGCTATTTGTAAATTTTCTCTGCCCCCAAATGTAGTTTCTCGCTGGGAGCCAGTGGTGGTGATTGTTGCTTGACAAGACCTTCGGCCATCATTGTCTTTATAACACACCAGGTTATCATACGTCCTCTGAGCAGCGCTACGTCTTCAGGGCAGATTGGAGACTACAGTGAGTCGCTATTGGAAAGTGGCGAGACGGGTC
>NW_019525077.1:1060443-1222333 GCF_002814215.2 Seriola lalandi dorsalis
GCAGGCAACACTTCAAACCTGTCGAAACATTTAAAGGACAACCGTGCGGACTTGTTCCGAGACTTCAGTCAAGAACGACAGGTGATAATGTTGTTCACCAGTTCACTGCACTGTAATGTCAATGAAAGAAGTACAAAGCCCCTCCCAGCCCAGTAGTAAACCTACAGTAGCCTGCAAACAGAGAGCTAAAACATGTCCATGGTTAATAAATGCATTAAAAAATATATTTTTAAAAATTAAATTACATTCTTTAAATATTTAAATAACCCATTAAGGCAATACATAATATAATGAAATATTTTTTACAAAAAGTATCGAAAAATATCGAAATACATATTGGTATCGGTATCGAAACAGAAATTTGGTATCGTGACAACCCTAGTGTGATCTAGAGATGTGGCGTCTCGACTATTTTTCACACGTGACATTTGCAGTTCCCATCAAAAATAGACAGAGAAAAGTCCTGTTGACATCACACCAGCAACATTATGTAAAGCTGACACCTTTCACCAGTTTAAAAGTCTAGGCTGAATATGAATATGAAACCAACATGGAAAAAAAATATATATATTGTATTTTTAATCATTTTGGCAGCTGCATGTGGAGACAGTGGCATTTTAGTGACATTTTCTGGCATAAATTAATTCTCAAAAGGCATCTCTCCTTGACTCTACCTCCCTCATTCAAAATGGCCGCCACTTTCTCCAACTGTTTAGGGGAGTTTGTTTGCTGAATCTGCTTAATCTGCTAGTGTGTTTTGTCAGAGTTGATGATGGTGTTGTTTGTGGTAGCATAGGCAAGATGAAGAAAATAGTCGTGGTGTGAGGAGCAGTGATGGCTGGCATTAGGGGAGTGACTCTGGGACGCCAGTGATCACTGTCTAGCCTCCTGGAGGTGTCGTGGGACCAACTAGACGAAACACTGGTGAAAGGAGGTTCCCACCTGATGACCCCAAAGACATGTTAGTTATCACTGCTCATTAGTCTATATAGCTAAATTAATAGTTATCATAGGACATGTTAAGCTTAGGGAGCTATTCACTGAGTCTGGTCCATTTTCTGTAGCACAAGCTTCTTGTGTTTATCTTAAATGAATAATGAAAAGAAATGCAACATTCAAGTAGCCTGCAAACTGTGTAAAATCATAGAGCTGGTACATGCAATGCAGGTGGTGTGTTCCCAGTGCTAGTCATCACCACAGCTTTATAATCTTGACTCTGGACCACGTGCTGTCACCATGTGTCGCATCAGTCCAGTCAAGACAGAATGTGAATGTTCTGTTTTTCTGTTTTGTTGTTTTGACAATGACCTAGAATGACAAAGTAGATTCTGAGCATATCAGCTAGGATTGGTAATAAAACACCGTGTGGGTCCTCTCTCCCTCGTCCTCAGAGCCCCATCTGGGTTCACTGGACGAGGTGAATATCTGTGCATCCAGCCAGGCTCGAAAAACCTTGTGTCAACGCGCTCGGACGCCGTCGCGGCTATGAGGTGTATGAACACAGTAAACGCTCGTGTTGTCGTGCTCAACAAAGTGATTGTTTCACAGAGTCGGTGGTGAAGGGATCGGGAGCAAAGAGAGGTTTCTTCACAGGTGAGCAGACAAACTGCACAGCCTCCTCTCCATCTGTCCGAGATCACACAACCAGACTTCATCAGCTGAGATGTAACGGCCGTGTTTACCTGAGCCCATTAGGTGTGGAGTTATGCAACATTTCTCTGGGGGCAGAGCTGCTTTAATCTGGATTATCGGAAAAAAATATTAGTGGGAGCTGAAGAAACTTTGTTTTTTTTTTTTTGTTTTTGGTTGAGTAATTTTTCAGCTTGTTGAGTATTACCAGCCTAAGGTCTCATGAAAGTGTTTGTTGCTCTGAGGTCAGCTGGGTTGGCTGCTGGTTTGTAGCTAGTGTGCATTTTGAGTGTTTTGCAACAACACAACTTCCACGCTTCAAGGTTTTGTCAGTTGTGGAAAAGCTGCTCACATATAAATGTAGTTTCTCGCTGGGAGCCAGTGGTGGTGATTGTTGCTTGACAAGACCTTCGGCCATCATTGTCTTTATAACACACCAGGTTATCATACGTCCTCTGAGCAGCGCTACGTCTTCAGGGCAGATTGGAGACTACAGTGAGTCGCTATTGGAAAGTGGCGAGACGGGTCGTGGCTAGCTGGTTAGCATGCTAACTTCAGCAGAAGACAAAGCGTTATAGAGAGAGATATAGAATTAACACTGCTGTTGCTTTTCACCACTGGAGAACTTGCAGCTGTTAATGCTAATGTTAGCTATTAAGCAATAGCAAAACTTACAGTTAAAATATTGCACGAAGAAATTCAGTAGTTGCTTCTAAATTATATTGAAGTGGAAGTATAAAGCAGCATAAAGTGGAATTACTCAAGTAAAGTACAAGTAGCTAAGAGTCGTCATTATATACAGTACTTACTAAATGTATGTCCTTACTTTCACCTCGACATTTAAAGGCTAACATTGGCAAAATTCATCTCTCTGTACTTTCCAAAATCCTGCTGGAGAGATGTAACAGGCTTTGGATACGAAAATCATAAAATATCGACAATGTCTATTTTAATATATTGCAGGTCCTAACTACACATAAAATTTTATTACAAATTTATTTTATGTAACGTAAAGGTCTGAAAAGACAAAATTTTCAGCTCATTTGTAACAAGGGCATCTTACTTACTTGGCAGTTTCCATGGTAGAAAAGTCTCCGAGGGGGGGGGGGGGGTCTGCTGTTCCACTGTCCATCTGTGCGCTCAGTATGTTTCTACAACTCTTATTACTGCTCAAATATGGCAGAAATAAGCCTCTGACTCAGTCTCGTGAGAGTCTGCCAAGTTCTCGTTTTCTTTTTCTCTTCTCTCTGACTAGAAAACTTTTTCCTTTGCACCTTCTTCCCTTGTTGTGTGTCACTGAGGAGTCTTTGTCAAAGTGTAGATGATTTATTCTGCTGTTTAAAGTTGTTTGCATATTTGCCCAGAGCTGAGTAGTAGGCTGTTTGTTTTCTTCTTAGTTGGTACACATTAGTCAGCTAATGCTGTGCGCCTGGCATGCAGGCTGTGTTTGCCTGTGTACGTTAATTGCAACCCACTTTGCTTGTGTTTGTGTTTGTTTTGAACGCTTCACATTAAGTGGCATTAGTATGAAAAATGAGTATGAACATTTGCAAACTCTAAACCTCGAGTTTTAAGTGGTTGGCTTCTGTTTTGTGATCATTGTGTTGTAGCTTATAGTTTTAGTCTGAAGCCTTTGTGTATTTGTGTGATGCGTGTGACACTCAGGAGAAACTTAAGTACCATTTATGGGCACTTGTACGGTGGCCCTGAGAGTTCAATGCACTGCATCACAGACACATGCAGACAGACAAAACACAAGGAAATTCAGCAACATCTTCATCAGCAACACAAGCAACATTTTACTGCTGGATTTACCTTCTTTATTTACAGATAGCTGGATTTTCCAATGGTTCCCAACCTAGGGGTGGGGTCCCGCTAAAAGGTAAATTTGAGGGGCTTGAGTTGAGGTTTATAACGATTATTATTATATTGATTAATTATTGATTAATCGATCTGTTGTATGATTTCAGAAGTTTTATAGTGTTTATAATTTACAGTACATTACTTTGACCTAATACAAGCTATTAGGCTTCAAGGGTTTACATTTAGACATGGCACTATTACTTGTTTTACACACACACACACACATACACACATTCAGTCTCATGTTTGAAGTTAACTGAACAATGCCGAACTGAAATAATAAGTTCATTAATCCATCAATCAGAAAATCATTGAATCAGTTATATTATAAATTAAAATACAGAGCAAGTGTCATCTGAGCAAAAGAAACAAAATGTAAAACCATTCAGGGCAGGGGGGGATCAGTCTGCCACTAAAGTGAGAATCAAATCAAGGCTGAATCTGATTTCCAAAAGTGAACACTTGTCCTTAAAAACTTTTTCCTTAAACTGATCAAAATCCCTCAGTGGGAATTCTGTTGAGGACACTTAACAAAATATCTGTGCTTTTCACATTCTGCCTTTTTATCACATTTTGTCAATAAAGCTTTCAGCTGCTGTTGACATCGTTGTGACGTCTTTGTCGTTTTTCTTGTAGGTAAATAAAAATCACAAAACACTGAAAAACCCACAAAATAGCATCAGAACAACAACGTGATGTTGTTGTTTGATCTGTTGGTGTTGGAGTGAGTTCTTACAGCAGTGACGCCGCATGACGTCAGCGGGCGAACACAGTATTTGGGGCGCTGTGGATCACAGCTGCAGCTCTGTGATTATTCACGGTGTTGAGACGCAGCAGCTTAATGATACGGTTCATATCTGTTCAGTTTATATTCGTTGTCAGTGGGAAAATCTTTCTCTTGTATTGTCTCCTTCTCTTCTTTGCTCTGTCATTTGTGATTATTATCTTTTACTTTCATTCCTTTTTTCATTCATCAGTGGCCAAGTGTCAACTCATGCCTCCTCCATGACTCCTACAGCACGCCCCCTGTGATAATTATACAGTTTAATTAATAAAATACACTCTGTACAGGCCAATCACAGTCTTTTAAGTGCAGAAGTTAAATGGTAAACCTGTAGTTTGTCTTTTTTGGCAGGTGAACCTTTAAAAGGATTTTAATGGCCACTTGTGATCCCTCATCACCTGTAATAATTCACAGGATGAATAAAAGAGGAAGTCTCAGCTGGTATTACTGTAAATTATAAGAAAGGGCAGATGCAATTTGCTACTGGAAATGGAAATGTAGAGAGAGTTAGTGGTTATAGTTGTTATGTACCTGCCCTCTGCACTGGTACTGGCCTTTCTTGGAAATAAATAAAACATTTTAAAAAATCAACAGCTAAATATCAGCAAAGTTTAAGGAAAGTCTGCAAGAAAAATACAGGATCCGTAGATTAAAGTGTTACAGCTAACTAGCAGTAAACACAAACTACAGAGGGTGGACAAATTAAAGCTTTGACCTCAGCACTGGGATGGGTACTTGTACACTGTATGTGTGCATGTTCAGTTTCTGTCAGTAGTATTGGTGGTGGTAGTGGTACATATTGTGGTAACAGTAGTGTTGGTGTTAGTAGTACAGTACTAGTACAGTTGTTGGTAATGGTACAAGTACAGCGATGAAAGTGATACAGTTTGAAGTAGTAGTTAACAATGGTAGTGGTAGTAGTACATGTGGTGGTACTAGCAGTAGTGATGTTAGTAGTACAGTCGTAGTGCTGCTGGTGGTAGTTGTAGCAGCAATAGTAGTTCTCAATGTATTGCTCTTTTTTTTTCTCACATACACACACACACACTCTGTATCTGTCCTCCACAGCTCTTGTTCGTCCTCTAGTGGAAACAAAGAGCAGTCACCTTCATACAGGTCACGTTTTCATGTCATTAACTTGGTCATTTTGTTTTGTAATTTACTGATCTGTAATTGGGTATCTGCTAATGAACTGGGAAGCTCCTGATTAGACATAGAAGTGAAATGACATCAACAAATTCACCATCACTGCTTTGATTTGTGTGTTTCGTTTTTGTGGTAGGTTTAAAATGTTACGTTGTACTTCTGCTACACAGATATCTAGATTTTTCGAAGTATCTACTTCAGCTTTTCCTACCTTCAGACAAAAGTACACATTAAACTAGTAGTTAACCTCCTGCCAATAGTACTTGACTCTTGAACCCTGCAGCACAGACTGACCTGAGGACGAGTAGCAGCAGCAGCAGCAGTAGAAGTAGAAGTAGTACTTGTGGTAGTGGCAGAAATAGGAGTAGCACTGGCACTAGTGGTACGTGGTAGTACACTGTATGTATGTATTTTCAGAATGTGGTAGTAGTAATAGTATTTCTCCAGCCTGAAGGGATTTCATTGAGGTAACTGAACCTCTCGTCTGCAGGTTGTGATGCTGCTGCTCTGACACTAGAGGGAGCTACTGACCCAGAAACCATGAGGAACGTCATCTGCTCATCAGGAAGCAGTGAGTAGTATTATATTCTTCTATGTTGCCAAGTGATGTGTGGAGATAAAAGAAAAAATATAATTAGAGATTTGAAATGCTACAATGATTGTTCACATTATTGATTAATTAGTCTTTAATATATTTGAATCTAGTAAAAAAAAAAAAAAAATGACCATCAGTTTTCTAAAGTCCAAGGTGACATATTGTTTTGTAGTAAGAAATGTGAAAATATTCAGTTAACTGTGATTAAACTGAGACCCGACAAATAATCATTTGGTCCATAAAAAAAAAGAATTTCCTAAAACTCAAGTTGATGTATCCAAATAGTTTTTGTCCAATCACCAGTCCTAAACACTAATTCTTAATTGATTTACTGTCACCTAAGTAAAAGGAACAAAAACATTGGAACTCAGGATTGTTTGGAATTTTTGCTTAAACGATCGACTGATCATCTCAGCTCCATCAGTTACCTAATTTATTCTTTTCTTATTTCATATAATGGTAACAGTTTATTATCCCTCTTTAGCATTTATAAATACAATATAAGATTTTTTTTATAAATGATTTGTAACACACTATAATGCAGATATAAGGACATTTTACAAGTTAATGTACAATATTTGTCAACAATCAGCTTCTCCCATGAAAATATATTTTATTACAACTGTGTTTTAAAATTTGGTATAAACGGTTCATTAAATGGCGGAAAGTGTAAAGCGTTTCCCAAAAAAGGCAGCACACCATCACTGTCTGATATTTCTGTTTATTTTCAATATACATTTCATTTGAAAAATATAAATTCTAAAATAAACAATTTCACCTGTTTCTAAAAATTCACAAAAAGTTAATCCAAAAAAAAAAAAAAGTATCAGTATTTCATACGCTATAATTAACATCATTAACAAGTTTTTGATTTCATGTTGCAGATTTTTGTCTGACATGCTTACACAGTATGACACACTTTACACTAACAACTCCCCACATAACATGACCCAGACACGTTCGGCTGTTGACGGCTAAAAAACACTGATGTACAAAGTTACTTCGGCTGATGGACTGAAACAAACGGACAAAAACAAATTCAACACACTGACCAGTGGTGGTACAAAGTAACTTGCTGCGTTTTGGTTTCGAGCCGACATGCCTTTATGTACAGGATTTACAGAGGAAGAAGGCGGCTCATTTATCACACAGTTTAATTGTGTTTCTGTAGTGGTGCTGAGGACGGCGTGGACTTCAAATCGAATCCGTGACCCACTGAGACCTAAAAATCAAAGTGAGAAAGCGCTTCAGTTTGCCTGTCAGAGATACAGTGGGGATACGGTGATGATGAACAGTGCTAAAGAAGCCACACTTTGTTCTGTAGGTAATACTGGCCAATACAAGTCAAGCTGTCCAATCTGAGGGGCTTTATTTTTTTCTCTATGTGACTTTGGACTCACTGGCCGCTCTGTAGGGAATGCTGTGAAGTTTTAGCAAGTCTATCACATGGCATATATGTTGCGTAAATCACTGTTATCATCCCTCCTGTTCATACTGGCCATGAAACAGTCCCTTCTTGGTGCGACTACACTGGGGGACAAAATGCACTCCTGAATTCAGCTGTTAGACGGAGGAAGTTATGGTCTTTGTGGTACAGAGGCGTTTGCTCACTGAGCTGCAGCGCAGGGACACGTCCTGTTAGTTTCATGTAGTTTTGCTGAACTCGACACTCGTGATTAACTTGTTTTTTTGTTTGTCTGGATCTGTTGTCATAGCGACAAGTCCTCAAGCCCAAACGGCAGGTTTATTCAGTTAGTAAAATGCTTTTTAATGCAAAACGAGCACTGTGGATTATAACCTGATTTCTCAAAAATCAATATATTGTCTGTGTATTGTAGACTTTTTTTTTTGCAACACAAACATCTTGATATGGATTTCTTAGGTTTATTATTTTTGTTTTTTTAAATGATGATGTTGAAAAATAACTTGTCAGTGCCCCCTGCTGGAAGAGCTGTGAACTACAAGTGATCTCAGATATAGTTGTGCATTTCTGTTGTGAGCTACATCAGCTGATATTCTGTCCCCCGTGTCTGACACTGGAGTCACACGACAAAGGGCTCACTTTGCCAGGAGGAATAAGTACAGTGACCAGTCGCCGCCTCAATGTACACACGGGCATGTGAATATTCTGTCAAGATGGACTTGAAAAAAAAAATCCAAATCTGTCCTTTTAATACACAAAACAAAATGAAACGTGTTTCCATTTTCACATCAGATAATTCCAACAGCAGCTGAGACAAAAAGAAACGAGCCCGTCCCACTGCATGAGGCTTACATGGATTTGATTCCCTTCTCATATTGTTACGATAAGAATTTCAGTCTGGATCAATCTCTTATAAGCCACTTAGGTAAAGCACAAGTAATTATGATATGAACTCCTAATTAGAGTTTAAGTTTGGCTGAGGAAAATCAGATGATTATGTATCGCTGAACTGTTTTCTACCCACAAAGAAAAAAAATGACATAAGAAAAGGTTACCAACATACACACACAACATAATCATAAAAAAAAAAAAGATAGACACGTTTGATTTAATTTAAACAAGTAACAAAAGTTTTGAATTGAACATGTGAAAGAAAGATTCAGAAAATTAGAAAGAGAAGGTGAAGCAATCAAAACTGCATCAAAAAGTGATGATAAAAATATTCATCTCATCTGCACATACAAATATGCATTGTTAATTAACTGTTAATTTACTTAAAATATCTATTTGCACACATTTCCTTCACAAGCTATAATACAGTGAATCTCTTGAATCATTTCATCTCTGCAAGAAGCCAGAGAGAAAATATCAAAACCCCATGCTGCGTCAAAAATCAACATGTTGCATTTGTTCATAATAAGCATTGAATCTAAAACAAGAGGTAGAGCTATAAAAACATAATTTTCCTGCTACAGGAAAATGTTATTAGAGTAATTTGATTTATATAAAAATTCAGACAGATGATATTTATATATATTTATATAAAAAGAGCAGGGAGGGCACTCCATCACTCCATGCATGGTCAGAGAGCTGCAGCATTTTACTGTTGATCAGCGGTATGTGGCAGGAGCTGAACAGAAGAGTAAGTAAGGAGTTACATTTAACTGTGTTCAAGTCAGACACAAAGACTGTTTACTGTGGAGCTGTGGGACAAAGACCACGAGAAGATAGTGAGGAAAGAAATGGTTTTAAAACTGTTCCATTAATAGAAAAAAAAAAAAGACAGTATTTTTAATATTAAGTGAGTAAAAGACAGAGAGAGTTGTGTTGCGGATGCTGCAGGATTCGCCCGACGGTGGTTCAGTGCTCTACAGAGATGTTTCAGATCCTCTGCTCTTCCAGTAGAATGAATTATCATCGTCTGGGTCCATGTCTATTCTAATCTGAGGCACAGACTTCAGCGGACTCATCTCAGGGCTGAAATACAAACACGTCTATTGTTAGGATGTAGTGTAACAAGTGGTGGAGCAAATATTCAGATGCCTACTTTAAGTAAGGAGGAGCAAATACCACACCATAAAAGTACTTCATCACAAGTAAACGTCCTGCATTCAAAATGTACTTTAACTATAAAAGTAAAAATACCCATTATGTTGAGTGGACCTTTGTTAGATTAAGTTGTACCATGATGGTTTTATGACTTTTTTTTTGACACACTATGTATAAGAGAGTCATAGTATAGTAAAGTATGTATAACTATACTATGACTTTATGCCTTATTATACTATGTATAAGAGAGTCATAAAAGGGCATAAAGTCATAGTATAGTAAGGCATTAAAAAGTATATAACTATACTATGTATAAGGAAAAAAGTCATACTATGATGTTTCTATGACATAGTACAGAGAGGTATTAGAATATATATATATATATATATATATATATAAAACTACACTATGATATTTTTATGCCTTGTTGCGTCTCTACCAATGTTCAGACCAAAGCTACGCCTTTGGTCATCACACATTAGATCTTGTGGTGAGAGCCATTTTTCTATATCATTAATTTTTTGTCCAATTGGAAATGACGAAACAATTTAAATCAGACTTCAAACACCTCACTACATCATCATGAAACTAAATAGCTCACTGGTTACTTTCATCATTGATTTATCCATCTAATATTTTCTTAATTAATCAATTAAAATATCAGACAATAGAGAAAAATGCCTGCCAACAGTCCAAACAACACAAAGCAGTTCAGTAACAAAGAGAAACATGAAACAAGCTGATTTTTGGCTCTTCTGCGTAAAAAAATGACAAGTAAGTTTGTGTCGACTGACTAACCCATTAATCGACTAATTATTGCAGCTGTACACATTAAAACATCGTGTTTGGTCTCTGGAGGCTCTGCAGATATACACCCAGTCAACATGGTTTGATGGTTGCTGAGGTCATCTGAGCTCAAAGCAATTTGGCTTCAGTCTTAGTGGGACAGGATTAGTTTTGTGGGTGGGGGGGGGCATCACTGTGATTCATGCCCAGTCCAATGTCACTGACTCTAATGGACACGTGTCCAAACCACTGATATGCCTCTTGACTCTAAAGTAACATTTACAAGTAACAGGAAAAGAGAGCAGGTCTGTTTCTCCATCAGCGTGGAGCCGCTTTAAACTCGTGTCCCTGTCAATACTGGATAAATGTGTGAGTCAAGGGAATGAAAAACAGCTGAAGACACGTTTTTGGTTAAGTGCACAAGTGAAATGTTTTTTTACTGAGTCACTGGTCATGTGTAGCCGAAGACCAAAAAAACTCTCGTAAGTTGTTTGTTGACATCACAGATGTCCTGTGATCACAGCTGCTTTTCACACATTGTCCCGAACACTAATCCTCTTTCGTCGTCACTGTTACGCAGTTGTAGAGCACACGGGGTCGCACAGATCCTGGTCATGATGAGAGGTTGCGGACATGATGGAGAAATATAATCTCTTTTGTCGGCATCGTAACCGTCGCTGTAAATATTTGCCCAAAAAACAAGGCTTGTTCTGCCCCTTTAAGACTGATTGTGTCCTCTAAAGCTCATTTCATCACGCAACATACACCAGTAATGGTAACAAGGTCAATACAGACGCAAAGGCTCTGCTATTTTTAGACCATTATTACAACTGTAACTGTTTCTTGTTCTTTTTGTCTGAGTTCAGTCTCTAACTGGAGTGGAACTGTAGGTTCTTTTACATTGTCATTTGATACATGGCTATTATTAAAACATGCACTATAAATACCTTTAGTTGATGTTGTATGAATTTGTAATTCAGCGGGTTGTGCACTTTTCATCTGAATGTATATAAACAATAATGGTAGATGTTACCCCCCGTGTGTGTCCTCTCAGTTCCTGTCAGCTTTCGACAAAGCCAAAAAACATAAAAGAAGCAAAAGAACAACAGATCTCCTGGCTGAACAACAAGTCCAGAGAGCGAGGCAGGACATCAGAGAGCAGACATCTGAGCTGAAATGTGGCGCCTCTGCTAGCCACTGAAAAAAAGATGCAGTTTAACCATAGGTAAGCTAATTAGCCTAGCTGACCTTTAAAGTTCAGACTTACATTATATGTTAGCTAGTTAGCTCGCCTTCTGACCTTCTGCGACCTTTGATTCTACGGTCATGAATAAAGTAAAAAAGTAATCAGTGCCAGTTGTATTTGTGGCTATCAGCTTCCAGTCTGCACATGACACCTGTTCCCCTCACTCTCTCGTGCACACAAACACACACGCACACACACGTCTAACCTGGACAAGCAGTTGGACTTGTAGTAGCGAAGCTGCTCAGCACGATGTGTGTCGGTCAAGGAATGAAGTGGACTTGTCTCCTGTGGAAGGAGAAGAAAGAAAAGCCCTTAGATGTTTTCTCTGACTCACACTTTAAGGTTTCACATCCATTCAGACCAGTGACTTGAAGCCGAACATGACAGCAGCTGATTTCAGAGAGGACTGACGACCTGCACACTCTCCTACGCTGTCTATTTAAATTCAGTGTGTTAAGTTTTTGACAATGTCTCTTATAAATAGCAACAAGAAGTGTTTATAAAAATCTTAAGAACAAAAGGTTTAAGGATTGTTGTCAGTAGCAACTAGATCAAAAGGAACACAACGTCCCATGCAAGGGCGAAACAAACTGTATTTGGACATATCTTATTAAAAATACACTTTTTTTATCATGAACCACCAAAAATTAACAAAGTGTTCCTAAAATAATTTGATTTAATATAGTAAATATGAATTTGTTCTAACGTTAACTGTTGTCTACACTACATAATTTTGCATTAATGAAATAAAGTCTAGTGTCATCTTCTTAGATCAGACGTCATGAAGTACTTCACAATAAAAGACCAAGCAAATAGAGACACGGTATGAAAATAAATGAAATAAAAATAGATGAAAGGCAAAAGTCAGATGTAGGTGTGCGAATTATCAGGTGTATATATGTTTTAAACAACCTTAAGCCTCTGAGGCGGACGGATGTTTCTATTGTTACCTTAGCGATGATACAGTGTAGAAATATGGTTTAAATGTTAGAATCTGTTGACTCTACACTTTCCGTTTGATATTCTTGCGAGATTGTACATGCTGATAGGCGGAGCTAGAAGGCCTCCAAGCAGGCCTCTAAAATTTAGTTAAAGTAGAGTGACAACACTTTTAATTTTAAACATTTATTATGCATTTATCACTGTTTTTATGAACCTTTGGTAAACCCATTTCAAGCACCAAAACAATTCAGCCACATCAGTAAAGGTTTGTTTGCACAGTGCAAAGAGGGGCCTCACAGAAAGAGCTGAGATTGTTCTGAAAATTTCGATATAAAACATTTGGGTATTAATTTATAAGCAAATACCGGAAGAAATAATGTAGAAAATATCCTTAGACCTCAGAGAGTTACAACCTTTGTTCTCAACAAGGTGCAAATCGACCAAAACCCTTGAAAAAGCATGAAATCACAACAAAAACAGGTGAAATTAATTCAAATCATGAACTGAAGAGAAAATAGATTCAGAAGAAATCATTGAAGTGGCATGAAGAGAAAAGCAAAAATTAGTGGAGGAAAAAAAAAGTTACTTTCGTGCAGGTTTTGGAAAATAACATGAAGGATTCAGAGAGAGAAGCAAACAGGAGAAAAAAACATGTTAGTATCATGCAGTTAAAACCAAGAAAGGAGTGTGAGAGAAACATGCAACAACAGTGTCGACTCTTTAGTGACAGGAGACGTCATCAGAGAGACTGGGTGAGGAAGCAGAGCAGGAGTCAGGCAGGACGAAGAGGAGTTTCTCCTCCAGCTCTGCAGGGGGTTTGAGTCTACTCACTGTCACAGGCCTTATCACCTAAGAAGGGCTCCTGCTCCATCATGTCCATGGGGATTTTAATGCTGGGAACATTCTCATTGTAAGGATAGTCAGACTGTTGGAGAGAGGAAAAACACATCTGAGACTGGACCACACACACACACACGCACACGCACACACACACACACTCCCTAGCCCTTTCTGTTAAGGGAACATTCACTGAAAAGTAACAAACTGCTGATTACATAACAGCTTGTGGTGATGCATCCTGAAACCCTGGGACCATCTTACACTTCTGCTGGTTCCCAGAGGTAAATGAGATAATGTCACATAACATTGAAGAGATTTCTGGTGAAGCGAGAGTGAACTTAGACTGAGTTGGAAAACATGATATCTGATAATGCTTCTTTCAGGAGCATTCGTACTTCAGTTTGTGTTGATGTGAAGCTTCAGCAGGGACTGGCTCACTTCAACCAGACTGGGCAGGATATACAGTATGTAACTGACCAGAAGCATCACACACTGGGAGCTCTGTCCTGAAACTTAAAACTAAGAAAACACACCAGCTCTTCTTCAGGTGTTTTTGCTAAATTATCCATTGAAATTTGGCCCGGCAACTGATGTCATTTATAACTGAGAGAGATGAGTCTCATCATCATCATCATCATCTAAACCACTTCAGAAACCTGTCGCTCCCACATGGAGGTCGTCTTGAGTCCAAAGTTATGGATCTAGATTATAGGGTTTTAAAGGTTTCACCAAGTTTAATTTAATTTTTCTATGTTGCATTAAAAGGGTCAGTGTAAATGTAATGCTTGTTACAGTCTGACCAAAGTACGATAGTAGGGACAGTATGGACTAGAATTATTGGTTATATCAAATTTTTATTGTTTTTTCTTCACTTCCCAGCAATAAATAATACATGATTTAATTAATTAAGTGTTGTGATCTGGATCTAGATAAGTAGCAAAAATTTTGATGGATGAATGTACCAATTAAAAACGATTCATTCATTTATGTATATTGGAGCCACTGTAACAGCAGCGACAGTGACCGTCTGCAGGTCTGATGGTGCCGACTGCTTTTTAAGACTTTTCGAGGACTACGTTTAAAGAAAACCTCCTCAGACAGAATGCCCTCAAGTCAATAAAAAAAAGACCTGATCCAAAAATGAAAAGAAAATGAAAGAAAGGGACATTCGGAGACCTGGATATTGGTTAGCCAGCGGATAAACTCTCAAATGGTTCATGCTGCTGCCCAGGAAGGAAACTGGGGGTTGGGGACGGGGCTGGAGGTTGCTGATGAGGTTGACAGACTTGGGAAAATGAGGTGTTTGCTTGTTTCTGTGACTTGAGGAAGACACATTGGGGTGAATTGTCACAGGGGGGGATGAAAACACTTACGTCTTCAGCGTCGCTGTCTATGCTGCCCCGTTTTTTCTTCTTCTTCTTCTCGTCCTCTTTCTTCTTCTTGTCCTTCTCTGGGATGATGTCGTCCAGAAAGCTGAGGTCATGCTGGGAGAACATGTAGTCCATCGCTTTTCTGACGGCGACGAGAGCGAGGATCTGAAGGCAGAAGAACGAGAGGTCGGTCAGTCTGATCTTCATTTTAAATTCAGTGAAATGCAGACGCTGGTTTCCAGAGTTAGAACAGCTTCTCCTTTATTTCTCCTGGATCAGTGTGAAACTCAAATCTTTGGGACATTACCGCTCTGTCAAAAAATGTTGCTTGTACTTTATTCAGGATGTAAGAATGTGATGTGCATCTGAACTGGATCTATTATTTATACTTTTTTGACAGTTGTCTCAACCTGTTTATGTTGTAGAGTAACACTGCTCTAATGCTTCCTTCTCTGTTGACAGAGACTTTAATCCATGAGACATTTTCCAGATTCTGGAAAAACATCACAAATGTTTCTTGCCACTGCACAGACCTGGCAGCTGGTCAGTCCCATAATCAAATGATGGAATAATCAATAATCAGATGCAGCCTCAGTAGATACCGAGTGCTGACTGAACAAAAATAACAGTCAAAAATCCTCATTGGTTAAATGTTGATGTTAATGTCCCTCACCATGACAGGGAATATGATGGCAGCCACAGTGGACTTGAGGATCCAGAGCAGAGCCAGGCAAAGGATCTGGATGAAGGTGAAGAGGTGGACCTTCCTGAGGGGAACGTGTCGCAGGTAAACCAGGTCCGGCTGGTGTTTCGCTGGCATCAGAAGCAGCTTGAGACGATCCATAAACTGCAGATACACAGAGGTAGAGATATACATCATATACACGTCAGAGTTACGAGCTAGACGCTGGTTTGACTTGTTTCATCAACACTTTTCTTTGATAAAGAAGGTTCAAATCTCAGAGGTAAGACTCAACACATCAACATCAATAAATGCAACACCATCCTGTTTCGTTTTCGGATTTATTTTGTTCACTTCACACAGCAACTTAATCTTGTAATATTACAGTGGTGAAAAGACGTATTTACCTGCACTCCATTTAGAGACGCAACTCCCATGTACAGGAAGACTCCATACAACACAGGCATGGGGATGAACTGGGGGAAACAGCAGAGAAAAGCACAGAAGTGTAAACTTATTAACACATGCCACAGTCCAAAGACACTGGTATGTGTTCTCTCAAATATGCGGCTGTCACTAAAACAGAGAGAGAATTTATAGCAGATACGATGCACAACTGTCATGCTAATCTAAATTTGTGCCAGAGAGCACACCTTAACAAATACATACAATTAAATAGCATATGTACATTGTATAACAAAGTTACTAACGATACATAATAAGACAAGAAGACGATTACCTTTAGAATAGGAGACATAAAAACAGACAGTCCTGTCAGGATGAACACAAACACACCAGTGACCCTCTGCTCTCTGCAAAACACAAGCAGAGAAAAAAGACGATGATCACAGGAACAAAACTTTGCACGTCTGCCTGATGTAATTTCACGATCTGGACATTTTGACTCTTTTACCTTCAACAATTAAGTCACAGAAAATAAATGGTGAATAATGGTGTTTGTCATTCAGTTTGTCCAAACAAGAGCCAGCATTTCTAGGAAGTGTAAAGTTGGTATAGGTGTTTCAGTGTCTTTGTTAGTTCAGCTTACAGCTGACGCATCAGGAGGCTCGGGAGGACGTCACCAAACAACAACAAAAAACCTCTAAAGACAGGAAGAGAAGTGTCTCTCCCATCTTCTAATGACATGTATGAAAACAGAACATTTTCATATTGACAATTACACACTTTGTTAATCGGAGAGAGAAGAGTAATATTTCTGTCATGTAAAGGAGGTGAAGTTAACATGACATTAATGAACAGCGTTTGACCCGTCAGGTTGAAGAGCCAGCCACTAATCTACTGAGTAAATGTGTTGACTCACAAACCCAATCAGATTATCACAGTTTAGCTCTTTCCCTTTAACAGGAGAGTTTTATGTTTTGGCTCCAGGGTGTGTGTTCATGTGTTTGTTTGAGCGACTAACTACTGACAGTCAAGACAGTGAGCCGAAGAAGAACTTCTGAATGGTGTTTTATAAGTGCCATGAACTTCAACAACAGGTTCACACAACCTCTCCAACAGCTGACATCGCTCCTCCAGATGGGAAGCAGCAGGATACATTTAATTCACTATGAATCTGACTCTCCTACGGTTCAATATTTAACACCATGTGTGTATTTCGTGGATCCAGATGCAGGTGGAAATTTGAAAACATTATCTATTATCTCTACTTTAGGTATTGCACCGGTCTTACCTCACACCCAGGAACTTTGGCTGCTCTCCAGGAGCCGACGTTTCCGTTTCCATCTTCAGACTGTCGATGTGAGCGATGGAGATGACGGTGGCGGCCACATACCACGGCAGACCCATGAAGGAGCAGATCACCAGCAGAACAGCCACCCAGAACAGATCCAGATGGTAACCTGCCCCTTTCTGGTACAGAAAACAAACACAAAAGGTCAAGAAAAGGTCACGTTTGTAGAGAGAGAGAGAGAGAGAGAGAGAGAGAGAGAGAGAGAGAGAGAGAGAGAGAGAGAGAGAGAGAGACAGAGAGACAGAGAGAGAGAGACTAAGAGAGAGAGGAGCAGTTAAATCCCAGTAAATAAATTCATATGGTTTGATCAGACAATCTAAATCCTAAAATAAAGACAACCAGACTTATATCAGAGACAAGCCTCTCTTTTTAATTTCCCTGCTCCCATTAGTTCACACTCAACACTTCCTCCATGTTTACCTGCAGCACTAATCAATACAACCAGCATCACATCAGACATTCCCACTCCACCAAAACAACATTAAAGGTTAATATTTTCCATAGATGTTGTTAATGTGTCTCGCTGTGCTGTGCTAACTTTACTCTCCTCCTCCTCTGTAGAGATTCAGGGAAACACAGACTCAAGCAGAACAGTGTGAGCCTCCTGCAGCTTTACAAACAAACACGTAAAACACTGCTCTCTGACACCGTGTCCACACAGAAAGTTTTTCGGTCGTCTGTCTCGTCGCATCTGACTGAACACATTCGCTACTGATTTAAAATGAGTCCAGCTTGGAACATAACAAGTCGTGTTTTACTCCTGGTATACGCCTGTAAACGCAGCCTGAAGCGTATTATTACACGTTTTGCTCCTTCTGTGGAGATACGGTGCGACTCTGACTGACTCTTTATTCTAACTCATATGATGATTAACGCTGCAGCAGAAGAGCAATTCACTTCTGTTCAGTTCAGTTCAGTGAAACGTTTAAATCGCTTAAATCAAAGAAATCATTGCTCAACTTCAGCAGCGACTGTGAACATTTCAAGTGGCTGCTTTTTTGAACTAAACTGTGTTCAGTCACTCCCATGAAACATCTCTCACTCCCATGAGAAGAATGACAGCCATATTTAGCTACAGTGTGAAGGTAGCCAGTGTCCTGTACAGATTGCAGTTTGATGGGAGAAATGCACGACAGTCCTGACTTCACATAAATCAGGTCAGAGAGACAGAAAGGAGGAGGAAGCCTCACTCTGATTTTTGGTTATAAAGCACATCCTCCCGTGTCTGGTACAAACACTCAACATAAATAACAGCAATGACATTTAGCTGACATACATTTATTACAGTGAGGTTTCTTCTTTACCTTCAGCTTGTGCTCCTTCCTGTTGACGATCACAGCAGTGATCTGCTGGTCCATGAAGACCAGTATGGTGACCAGCAGGGCGGGAAGAGCCGACGCCAGGTAAACCCACCAGGGGTTTCCTCCGAACGGGGGCACAAACCAGCCCCGGTTAGGACTTGTTGGCTATGAGGTACACAGGACACACAGTATTTTCTTTCATAAACATTTACATTACATTATATTTCACCACGGAGGATCTACATTTAATTGCCATTCCTCTGACGACCGAAGCTACTGCCTCAGGTTTTAGTTCATTTCACTTTGGTCTGGAAACTGTAGTGTCTTAAAACTTGCTTTACAAATTTAAATCATCATAGCAAATAATTTTAAATGCAAGGTGGTGAGTTTATTGGAGTCAGGTTTTCTGGGACAGGGAGGGACTCACCTTGAATTCAGTTGGCACAATGAGTTTAGGAGTATCGACTCCGACGAGCATGTCGACTCCACAGAAGATGAGGATGGCCAGGATGATGGCAAAGTCACTGATGAGTTTCCTCACCTGGGCGAAAGGAAACACAGACACTCTGTAATCTGCTGTCCCATTAACAGGTGGGAAACATTTGGAAAACCTAATTTATTTTCTTTCCAGGTGACTTGCTGGGTTAAATCATCTCAGCATGTTCCGTGTCGCAGCGAGCGACTCACAGTGGTGGGGAAGAACGGGCTGGTCTTGAACTTCTTCAGACACATGGAGCAGGTGTAAGTGCCAAAGAACAGGATGAAGGACATGAGGGCGATGTCGGGAACGGAGTCGCAGGCTTTCCCCACCAGCTCCCCTTTGTACTTCAAGCACTCCGTCTTGGTGAGGGACGACCATGTGGCGTTCATTGGCTGCACAGAGGAAACAAACAGCATCGTGAGCAACCAAAGCTGTAACGGATCAAACAGAGGGCTGTAATTGAAGAACTCCTGCGCCAGAGCTGCTGACTGATAACTGTCTCGACTTTCATTGTTTTGGTTTAAAGAGATAAAGACAAGCCAACTTACAGTGTCACAGTAACCTCCAATTGGAAAGAAGTATCTTATCTTATCACACTATCCACTTTTCCTTGTGACATTGTTGAACTTACAAACACAAACGTCTTTTTCACTCTTTATCTCGCCATTTGTGTTTGTCGTGAGATTTGTGACCCAATAACTCAAGTAAACTGGGGAAACATATACAGTTCACTGCAGTATACTGTGTTACAGATGTTACTGAGACAGTAACCAGTAGCACAGACGGTGAATCACAGCAACTATCAATAAGAAGGATTTTGCGTGCAGCAGTGAAACAGGAAACTTACCAGGTCAGTGTTGTTCCAATACCAGACTGCAGTACCTTCTAAAGGATCACCGACGATGTCTGTACTGTTCTCTGCACACACACAGGGAAGCACAACCTCAGTACAAGTTTTTAAACACATACTTACATGTGTGCACTTCGCATGTATACAGATGGGTGTGGTCATGGGGAGGATGTCAACATGTTGACAAGCAGCACGACTCTCTCTAGACAAAACTTATAAACCCATCCTATAACGCCTTACAGCTATAACACTGCTGATTGGTTGTTTTCAAATCCTAGTAAAAGAAAAGTTGTAAAGTGACTATTCAGGGCATCTCACACTCAGACTGTCAGACTTTCACTTTTCTAAGTTCCATTAATATATTAATTAAAGCGTGTGACCGACAGACCGACACTCTCTCCCCAGGACCAAACAGCCAGAGCTTCCTTGACTTGCTGCTTGTGTTACACAACTCTACTGCGATGATATGGCAGCTGCTCGCTCATCACATGTAAACGGCTGCCTCCCCGATATGCTCTGCACATTTCTGTGTGTGTCAGAGAGTGAGATTTTTCAAAGCAGTAGGGGATTACCATAAACTGAGGGCTGCCCCATCCTCCATCAGAGAAGACAATAAAGAGCTCAACAGCTCTTTTTCACGTCTCAAATATCTGCCCCTTTATGCCAAAACAAGACCCCATGAAGCTGCAATCACTCCCTACAACCAACCATGATTGTGCCACCCTTAGAACTACATACTCAACAATGACATCATCACAAACTTCATAACAACCCTCCCTTTAACCCCTCTGATCACATTAAACTGCCATGTTTAAACATGAAATTAAATTAGAGGCAAATACAGTCTGTTGTAAACCGGGATAGTTTTTAGAGAGAGCAGCTCATGAACAGTGACAGTGATTTGTCTCATCGGCATCCGTGGGTGAAACATGCTCAGCTCATTCAGTATGTGGATGACAGTGTCGGCTAAACGCCTCACTCTTAAACTCCACCTCACCTAGAACAGCAGGGGCCATACAGAGGCAGTCGTACTGCGTGACGTAGTCCATCTTAAATTCAGTGTTGATGGGGTAGTGGTGAGCGAGCTTCAGCATCTTCTTGAAGGCATCATAGATGAAGATGAAGCTGATGAGGCAGGAGAAGCCCTCCTCTGTGAACCGGGTGAAGTACTGAACCAGGAAGCTGGCGTCAGTGGCCACGAGCGCCAGACAGAAGAACGCCGACCACAGACCGATCCACAGCCGGAACTCCAGGTAGTCGAAGTGATTGTCTCTGTATTGGTGGGAGGCCAAAAAAAAAAGGACAACCATAATAAATATTCAAAAATCGTAGATGAAATCTTTTTTTATTCTCATTATATTTCCTTGATTTTATTTTACATCATTGACATTTTTTTCCTCCTTAAATCTATTTATTGTTGAAACATAACTTCTTTTTTTCTTTTTTAAATCTCTTTCATCTCATAATCTCAGTTTTAGGAAGCATAACTTATAAAAATAATCACTTCATATGGTGCAAATTTTGAGAAAGTTCAAAACAAGCACGTTCAGACTTACATACGAGTGTTTCCGACCAAAGTTTCATATGATACGCTGCTTTTTAAGAACTAAATGATCTATGATTAGTAACCGAACTGCTGACCAAATGAGAAAAACAGAGAATGAACCTGCTGAAGTTGAAGAGCAGCCGTTCAAACACCAGAACGGGACCGGTGCTGCTGAGGATGGTGAGAGGCTGACCAGCCAGCAGACAGAAGACCCCGCCAGCGATCGCCGTGCCCAGAAAACTCTCCAACACGCCCTGAACACATGGGTGGAAACATTCAGGGGATTATTCCGAGCTTTAATAGTTTCACACTGTAACGAACTGATAAAGGTTCAAATCTTCAGTCTGACCTGCATGTTTTCTGTAGCGTCGCCCAGCAGACCTCCGAAGGTGATGGCGTTTGTCACAGTTCCCAGGTAAATAAACAAAATGGCCGACAGGGCCTGAATGTGAAATGCATCGGTGAAGTCACTGATGAAGAAAGGCGCTTTTCTTTTGATGTCAAGTAGTAGACCCCCACAAAACCTGAAAACCCAGAGACAACAGGTCAGTCAGTTTTATGTTGCAAGGCAAATGAATATAGGAGCGATTCATTCTAATATAAAATCTATTCAGAAATGTTTTGTTGATGATTTCATACCTCCCCGTCTTCTTCAGCTCTTCCCCTATAGCGTGTCCCCCTCCTCCGTGACCTCCATCATGAGGCATGTCTCCGTTCATCTGAGAGTCTCCTCCTGCGTACATGTTTTTCCTAAAATACCAAACACAGCTTTGTTCAGACCAACAAACACTTCACTTCTGAATCAGGTGAGAGATTCTTTCAACACCTCTAATACCTTCTGATGTTGACGCTGCCTGCAGGTTTTTTTTTTTTTTTTTTTTAGCATTTAAGCTGCCGTGAAAACGAAGCACGTTGTCTCATGGTGTCAATCAGACAACATTGTTATGAGTTACGTGGTTAAATAGCCTGATTGATGAATGCTCACATTAACAGCTGAGACAGTCCCGAGTTGAACTGCAGCTTTAAATAAAACCAACTGCTGCTCGTTCATAATTGAACACTGTGCTGTACACCTGGATGCACTTCAGTGATTTTGCAACTACTGCTCTTCCTTAACCTAACGTGGTTACTGCTCACACAGCATTCACAACAGGGCACGGATCTGCAGAGTCTTACATGTTTAATGCAAGACAGTCTTGCACTTTTTTTTTTTAGCCACAAAGTTTTTCTTGAACGAACTCTTGCACTGATTACTTGTGTTTCCAAAGTAAAATCCTCCTGACACTCTTTCTGCAGTTGCATTAAAGCTGCCACTCACATTCAGTATATGTGTTGTGTCAGCAACTGCATGTCTTCACGCAGGGTTGCCTGTGTGTGTGTGTGTGTGTGTGTAAATGAGTTTAATAAATGACAGACTATGTCAGACTAAATATACAGCCTGAGGTCCTTGTTGAATCAGTCAACACTTGTAGTTTCAGATAAGATCACAACAAGGAAATCTCCACTCATGAAGAGGTAGATAAGCAGAGCAGGAGTCACCTTTTGGCACTCTGACTTTTTATAACCCTCGGAAATGTTTTTAAAACGATCTGACGTGGAATATACAGTAGAAAGTTTAAGTACTACTGACAACATTTAAATGTCTCTTATCGAGGCTTTCTTTGTTTTCTTGGTGGAACAGACAGACCTTTTGTCAGAGGAGGGGAGGGATTTTGGAGGCTCTATCCTGATGGTGGGGTCCCACTCTCCAGGAGGAAGCACAATCACCTCATCCAGGAACTCGTCGATACCGGCCAGCAGGTCTTGTCTGTCCTTGGCCTTATACGCAATGTCATGGAAGACCTGAACAGACAAGAGAGGGGACGAGGCATTCAAGTGTGAAAGAGACCTGTTCAAGCATGCAGTGCCACCAGGCAGCAAAGTGGAATATCAGATCTGAGGGACAGAAAGTGAGATCATACACACACACACACACACACACACACATACACATACACAGCACAATATTCAGGTATAAAGGCACCAATGAAGCAGTTCAGCATCACTTCATATACTGCACAGCTCTGGGGTTTAAGAGTTCATGAATAGCCTGCGGTCTGTGTCTGAATAAACTCCAACTTTAAATTGTTTTCACGAGAGACTGATCACCTCTTTTTATTCCAAGCAACATTTTTTTGGCCAAAACATTTAAAATACACAATCCTCTTTTAATCTAAGGACTAAATATATTGATACATATAAAAAACATGAAAGCATTCCTGATCATTTATCATAGCTTTGACACATCTTTTCAGATATTCCACAGATATCACTATGTAAACTGAGATAAATGTTGCCAGTAAAAGTGATGAGTCACCAGTAAAATAAAACTCAGGTTTTGTACATTAATGCCAGTCTAACCTCATCTGACATCAGCGTGGCGATCGCTCTGCCAATCTCATGGTACGACTTGGCTTTGCCTTTGGGTCCGAGCAAGATGAATAAAAACCTGCGAAAGAAAAACAAATTTATATTAAAAAAAAAAATATATATATATATATATATATATATATATGCCACAGATAACAAGCTAATATGCACGCACAGATTTGTATAGTGGGGATTATTATCCAGTCTATTATCTGCCTTTGTTTCTTTCTTCTTAAGTGGGACCTGCCTTTAAATTAACATTTGCACTAAAACACTGAAATTATCTCTAAAGATGAACATCAACTGTTTTGTATCAAATGCATTGTGGTTTCTTTGAGGTAGCACATTTTTTATTACATCTGTTTTAGTGTGGTTTGTAGAATTACTGAGTCTCTGTACATAGTTTCTTGTTTGTTTTTATACCAAAATATAATGATTTATTGTTAACCAAAAAAAAATCTCTCAGTATCTTCAGCTTCATAAATAGTATTGTATAAGTTACATCTTTCTAAGCTGTAGGTGAATTCACAACAGACATGTGAGAATGTTTTGACTGCAGCATATATGGAGCATGAAAGCCATTCAAATAGATTACAACTACTTCTACAAGCTTTATGACAACAATAAAACCTTACAGGGTGTTATTTACAGTGAGTATAGCCATAACGGTGATGCATTAGATACGTCACCACAGCCCAGGAATTTCTAAAAGGACTTTGTTTAATACAACATTTACTAGTTAATCAGAACAGCTTGAAAAGTTTCCTCCAAGAATTTCTCTATGGCTCCTTGGTTACAACAAGAACACTTTAGAAACCAGTTCAGTGCTGCTCCTACATAGACACAATGAAAAAATACAAACATTACAAACTAATCCAATCTTTTATAGTAGCTCTACAAAAGATTTTGCATTTGCGAAGCTCATAATATTCAGTTGTTTAAGTGTCAGAGTTTGATTTAACAACACTGGAAAATTTCAGTTCTTTATAATTTAAGGTGTTGCTGATAAGTGATTTAATTGTGTCCACTCCTTGCATATTTTTCTGAGTTTCTTTCTATAATATTAAGTGTTCTTTGCAGATTTCTGTCAGTGTTATAAAACCATAAAATGTACGTGTAAGACAGCCTGAGTTGCACCTCAACAACTCAAATTCTGCACTGATGCAACTTCCTACGATTAAACTTAAGCTATGAATTTCATGAATCTCAGGCACCTTGTGGGAACAGGAACCTCCGTCAGAGCTCCCAGCATCACAGCTTGCTGCAGACGCACAAACGCCACAAATGGCGCGTCCAGGAAGTCCACCTCCCCCACCAGCACATTGGAGGCCTCTGCGTCTCTCGGCAACTTCTTCATGAACTTGTTCCTCAGCTAAAAGTACAAAAGAGAGAAAAGAGGAGTTGACATTAAATGTTAAGTTCACACCAGCAAGCTGTCCACTACAGTGCACACTAAATTAAACAACCTGTATCAAAACAGGACAATCCCTTTCAGCTTAAATACCAAACCAGGAGGCTCCCATCAGATCTAAATAATGAACCAGCAGTAACATGAGGTCTGTATTTCTTTCTGTCATGGCGATGGTCAGATGTATGAAGATGGAGGTCAGGTACCTGCTGAGCTCCAGGGTTCAACATTTACCTTCAAACCACAGAGATCAGAATTAAAGGGCACATCCCAGTGTTTTTACACTAAACTGGAAATTGTTTGATTTCTTTTTTTTCTTTTTATATTTCTGAGTGTTCTTACAGTCAAACAGTGTCTGTACTTGATGTAATCCATCACATAGGAAATCATCTTTAATAGAGCTCATGAGGCATCCTGAAGATGCAGTTATCCAAGGATTTCTCTGTGTGTAAATGTTTTGTAAGCTTAGTCTCATGTTGGAATATGTAGTTAATGAAGGAAGTTATTTTATACGCCATTTGTGCTTCACATAATTGAGGATTAAAAACTGCTAACCTGCAAAATTTTTACTTCGGTTTACAATAAGAATTTGACTGAGAAGATGGAAAGGCATGAGAAATTTTGTGCCCAAATGAGCTACAAAATTAATTAACTGATCTGCATAAACAAAACCTCAAACCTGCGAGCCAATGAGGGTGAACCTATTTTCTGCAGTAGCACAATAGTGGGTTTACGGCATTTTCTTAGCTATTTTTCAAGAGCTTAAGCCATCGTTGTGTTTACAAGACAAGAGGTTATAATACGCCCTCTGAGCAGACTGGAGACTACAGTGACTAGGTATCGGAAAGTGACGAGACAGGCCGGGGTTAGCTTGTAGCTCGCTAACTTGAAAAGAAAATAAGATGTGATTGTGTTGCGCTCCACTATTGGAGACAGCTCTAGGTGAGTAAAGGAAAGAAGTTTGATGCTGAACTCACAATATTTCTTCTAGACTGGTAAGTAAACAGCTGTTAATGCTAATGTTAGCTAGTGTAGCAGTAGCAAAACTTACAAATAGCTCCTTTTTAAAATTAAATTCAAACTCCTGAACACCTGCAGCTGAGCATGGTGCCCAGAGAAAACTACACTCCCCAGTATCACTGGTAGACTAGTTGACATCATGTTACATCTGGCAATAAAAAGCCCTTCAGATCAGCAACAAAGTCCATTTGACTTTTCTGTGGTTCCACTCCAGTACCCGTCACATTACATGTAATGCCACAATCATATTTGTTCTCTATGATAAAAAAGTGGCATGTTTAGGGACAGATTGAGATCATTAATAAATGAAACTTCAAAAGACATTGAATCATAAATATGTAGATAAGATTAACATGGAAAAGTAATGTGTTATATATTAACTTCAAAACAGCGGAGAGCAAGCAGGAAAAGACAAAGCCAGTGACAAGACACCCACATCAAAGTCTAACACCAGTCAGGCTGAAGTACACTCTACACATAATAATAGATTCAGTTCAGTTTGAAGTGATTGATTAATTAACCCCAAACCATACATTAAGTTTAGTCACAATATTCTCATCCTCCATTACATGACACTGTTGTAATTTACACCTTTATGGTATTTAAACATTCAACACTTTACAGCAACTGTTTGTCCTGAATTCATGATGAATTATATTAAAGCAGATTAAAAAGATAAATAATAATAATAAAAAAATAGTCTCAGTTTTAACTTTAGAATCAGTTGTTACTGTCAGTCCAGAAAATGGTCTGATAAGTTTCAAGAGGAACAGATACAGATGTTAAATGTGACTTTTAAAGCTACTCCAGGGTTTAAATTGGATTAGATCACGATTAGATTATCAACACTGGCATTTCCTCCAATCAGACTGAGCCTGTTAGCAAACAACACATAGCCTACTGCATAAATAGTCTCAAAAATATAGTCTCAGAGCAGTTTCGTCATTCTGAAATGTATTCATAGATTTTAATACAGGATAAAATTATAAATCAAAAAGAAGCTAACTGAACAGTCTACCACTCATCATCATGCACGTGAGCGATCACTGTCGTCAACCTCTGAGGACTGAAATCCCATAAACTGGTGAGATCCAAACACATCCAATCAGAGGCTGTTGAGCCTTCTTGGCAAAGAGTTTGTCTGTAAATGATTGAGTTGAGAGGTTAGACCTGCGTAACTGCACACTCTGACCTGTGTCCGATCACTGCTAATCCACACCACACTGCCCTCGTAAACTACGTATACTTCAATCTGGCACCAGGCAAAAATTAACATGAAGTATCTTTGCTTTTTTGTTTTTGGGGAAGATGTTCATTTTGAACACCTGGAAACTGTAGTACAAGATACTTTAATTGCCCATATGACAAAAAAATGATTTTCAAACAGCAGCTAGGACCAATAAAAACTTAACGCTGCTTCGTCTAAAAGCTTTTAGATGAGGCCTGGTTGGTTCATCAGACCTCAGAGAACTCTGAGAAGGTGTGACGTGATAAAACCACAGACATATAAACCCAAAACTATCTGCATTGCTAGATTACACTAGAGATCAGCAGGAAAATATTAACTGTGCATTTACATAAACTTTAAACTGCCACAGTTGATGCAAACAATTCCCACAGGTGCCTCAACATTTGTAGATCACTTACCCTCTGTCTGTCAAAGGCAGTGTTGGAACAAACTGTGTTATTACACCCTCTTTTTTTGTAATTTGGATGAATCTACCCTCTAAAGTTAACCATTGCAGTATGGAGAGAAAACATCATAAAAGAGATTTTGCAGACTTTGTTAAAATCACCATCTGTAAGATCAGATCTGGTCTCTGAAACAGGTCATTGTCTTTGAAGTAGCCATGCAACATGATTGTCCATCAGTCCAATAATGAGCCAAGGTTAAATGGATGATGATAATTCTTCTATGCACCTAATCCTACTCTGGTCTTTGAATGTGAATCTACCTTGCTCTCGTCTCCAGCTCATCTCTGTCGTTAAGCACGAAGTTATCAGATGAGTGGCAGTGAGGAAAAACGATCAGTGCGTGTTGGCCCACAGAGGAAACTTCTGAATGGTATTAACAGGCTGAGTGGGTGTGGAAGAGTTTCAGTTTAGGAGACCGGCTTCCTGTCCAGTTGTCTCTTTCCTACTCTATCTGTCCCACAGGACGACTTAGTGGGTCGGTTTGACCTAATTCCCTCCTCCCACAGGACTGAGATGAGACCATATGAACAAATATGTGCTGTGAACTGTGGTAACCTAACTGTTCCTCTGTCAGAATCAAATGGATTTTACTGTATGATGTAACCATTCTGGAAAACACTAATACACAGAGACTGATGGTCATCTGTAGCAATTTTGGTAATACAATGATCTGTAACGATCTATAAATTCATTTGTTTTGCTGTTGGTTCAATTTTCTGAAGTCATGATCCACTCAGACTGGAAAAGGTACATGAACAAGTAGGTCATCAATAGAGCACAGACCCGACACATTCCTGTGACTTTGGCTTCAAATCGAATTTATACAGATTAAACATTTTCTTTCTGACCCACTCAAGTCTGGAATGGAAAATATTGTAGGAGCTTTCGCCGGCTGCACTTGTCATTTAAACGAGGCAGGCAGTCGGTGTTGTGATATTCTTCTAGGTACCCACTCGCCTGTAGATAAGATGTGATAAATGGGAGCCATTCAAACTGCAGAGGGCAAAGGAGAAGTCTGCATGTTGCAAATGATGGAAATTAATTGATAATAAACACCGATATCTCTGTGACTGATAATCTAAGACATAGTGTATCAGAAAGTTGTAGTGGAAGTGGACTTAAGAGTACAGGTGTGTGTTTGGGTGTGTACTCTCCACTCTGACTTAATCATTGATTTTTTTTTTTTCTCTCTGTGTTATTCATTGTACCACAGATTCTTGGCCTAAGCATCAACCTCACTGCTGACGCTTCTTGTTACAACAATCCCCACGCTGACCATGAAAGGAAAAGTTTATTTAGTTTATCCACAGACTTTCAATAAACTGCTAAGCAGACATATTACATAAGCAACTTGAATATAGTTTAACAGACTTGGCTGCAGCAGGCTGCGTGATGACGACAGCGTGTGGAACAATGCACTTTAGACATTGCTGTCTCTACTCTGAACCGGCAGCCTCAGTCTGCCGTGACTGGTTTCTCCAGCTCTACATTGGATGAAGCTACATCAGGCTAACAAGTTAGCGATGACAGAGCCAGCCAGTGATTCTGTCATTGTGGTCTAGTCAAGCTTGAAAGGCATTTGCTTGTAACAAACGTCAGTTCTAGTTGGCTGTTAAATAAATGATTGACTCTTTTCTCTGTTACTGCCCTTTTTCTGCAGCTGACCGTTTCAATGCACCAAGAATCTGTTTCAGAATAACAAGCCATGACGTACAAGGCAACTTAATTTTAACTCAAGTTAAAACCTGGAGATTTTCGGTGCCAAATAACCTCACGACCTCAATAACTGACTTATCTAGCTGATACATATCTGATCGGACTCTTCATTTTAAAGATTTTTCATACATAAATCTGATAAAACATTGATTCATGTGTTCCCCCCGGTATGTTAAACAATTTGCCGAATTCATGAGTTGTGGCCAAAATGTGTTTTGTGGGGTCACAGTGACCTTTGACCTCTGACCCATCAAATTCTAATCGGTTTATCATTGCATCCAAATTAACATTTGCGCCAAATTTGAAGGGATTCATTTGAGGGGTTGCCAAGATATGGCATTCACAAGGCTAAAACCGTGTTTTGTGAGGTCACTGTGACCTTTGACCTTTGACCGCCGAAGTCTATTCATTTCATCCTTGTACGGACAACCTGAAAACATAATGGCTCTGGCCCTGGCTGTCGCCGGCGTAGCCCACAAGAGTTTGACTGACAGGTTTTCTACAAACACCAGTGAAGAAACACTGGAGCAAAGTGCAGCAGCAACAACAACAACAGATTTCCTGTAGGGAATCACCAGGGTGACTCACCTGATCTTTCTCCGGTTTGTCAGAAATGTCGTTCAGGCTGCTGGAGGTCAGGTTCCGGTGAGTTGTGGTGGGACTATCTGTTAAAACACAGCAACCCTGAGCAGTTAAACCAGATTCACCTTCACCTGGATGTAAGAAGTGAGCGGGGAAGAGGACGGCAGAGACCCAAGAAAAGACAGTGGCCCAGATAGTTTGCTTTTTCCATGCAGCGCCGAAAGGAATAACAAAGAGAGCAGTGATACTCATGCAAACCGTAGACAGAAACAATCACCACTGACTATCATACGCACATTACAGATTCTGGAGCACACCAGAGTTTACAGCTGACTACGAGAAACAGGATTTAGCAGGAGAATTGGATCATTATTATTCTGTAAACATCCTTCTCAAGGCTTACAGTATTCTATGCAACTATGGTGCTTTTTCATTGTGTGCATCCATCCTTACTCTGAAAATATCTGTTCATCTTAACATCTGTGTTTTCCTGGTGTGAGGCAGGTGAAACAACAGACTGATGGACGCTCTGCTGACTTTTGGTTTCAGCTTCTCGCCTCCATCATCAGAGGAGTGACAGCAGAACGTGACCTGACTTAAGTCACAGATAACAGACGGTTTCCAGAGGAGGACAAACGTCAACGAGTGCAATTTCTGATGCCACTGCAGCTTTTCATACATCTGCCCCCCTGAGCATTGTGGGTAATATCATGCTTGTCAGTATGATGCAGCCAGTAAAAATGATAAAACTCAGGGTAAAAAAAAAACAGCTTAAATTTAGGAAAATATAAAGGATCAAGTTTTAGCGAAATATAGCTGGGAAGTATTCCTTTAAAAATTAAAATTGCTTTAAATAAAAACAATATAATATGTCACTACTCAATAAAGCATAAACATCTACTGTCTGAATGGGGTCTGAATGACAAGAGAGGTCAAGGTTTACACTATATTTTGGTCACGACTACGTTCAAACTGCAGCTGAAAGTTGCAGAGTCACATTTTCCAATTTCTTTCCGGGTCACATGGATTAGATATGCGCTACAATCATCTGATCGGCTGGATCAGCGTTATCATATTGAAGTCAGTGATATAACTGAAAAAACAAAGTACTACTCGTTCTTTTTTAAAGATGTCTAAGTCTTTGAAGCCTTCGGTCATTGTGTCTGTTCATAAAACGGCAGTGACTCAGAACTCATCAGTGGGCTGCAGTGTGAACGGAGACGCCGTCCAGTGAACTTACTAAGCCAGTCCATGCTGGTACTCCTTTGGGTCTGCAAGTCCTCCATTGAAATGCGACCCGACAGGCAAGTCAGAGAGTTCTCGAGAGGACTACGAGCTTTTAGTAGCAGCAGCAGCAGCAACAGGTTATCACACCCAGTCCAGGGAAGCAGAGCAAGGGCGGAAAAAGAGGGTTGACAGAGAAGCCCAAAGAGCCGAAGCATGAGATTTGTTAGGAGAACAAAATCAAGTGGCTGTTAAAGATCTGTAAAACATGATTTGTGGTGTAAGAAGCTGTGCAGAGAAACAGTGGAGTGAGAGGAGTGGTGTCTTTAAATAAGGCCATGGGTCGCTGGACTGAAGAACTTGGGTCAAATTTAATTTTAATATATCAGTAGACGTACTTGTGAAGTTGGAATCAATTAATGATTATCAGTGAAGCTCTTTATCTCAGTACTGTGATCTTGATTAGAGGCTCCGGCTTTTATGTGCTGAATTTCCATTTAAAAACTGTGACAAAGCAGAATCATGACCACAAGGAGTTTTTTTTCTTTTGATTGAGTCATAAACTGGATTCATAAATCTGATAGCAGGTCATAAATAACTTCACTTTCCAAAGACCCATGGCTGGTAACAGATTAATTACATCTTCAACACAATGAAATATTCAGTTACTCAATGTGTTACAATCAAAGCACTTACACATACACATGCTGTTACTGTCTAATACACATCAGTGTGTTCAGGCCGTCACTTTGCTCACGACTGAGACTACTTTAAATCTCACTGATTCAGAGGCTGATTAAATATTCTGATTAATAAGGTTTTTACTTGCAGCTCATTAGTCCTGACAAATATTCGTTAGTTGTTCATTTGTTAGGGTTTTGTTACAGAGTGGATTTCAGTGAGACTTTTATACACAACACAGCAGATGGACATTAATTCCTCTTCATACAGCGACTAAAATCCTTTTAAAATGTCCAATTAAGCCAATTGCACTGATTTTTATTGGTTTAGTTTTGTGCATTTTTTCTGAATGAATTAAGTTCTTTTTGTAATTTTCAGCGAAGCAAAGTGACAGTCCATCCCTTCTGTGATGAAAACATGCGTTATGTTCCACTACACATGACACATGAATTTTCAGAAATTTCAACAAAATTAAATTAAAAATGTAATGAGGTGAGAATCATATGAACATAGATAATCAAATTTAGAGACTCTGACAGCTGTGAATGATACTCATATGTTATCAAAATACTGTGTCAGTTTTATGATTTTCCCATGGCCTTGGACTTTTCTCTCCAGTGTCATAAATACATGTACAATGTGTTGAAATTTACAGCGGGAAGTCAATTTGAAATAAGCTCCGCCTACTCTTACAGGTGCTGATCATTTTTGCTTCTGATCAGTTTCATAACAGTTAGTACAGTAGTACAATAGCATACAATGAGTGCATTGAGAATGCTGTTAGAGTGGCAACACCAAATCTGTGTTTTGAATTAGCAAAAGACATCAAGAAACTTTAGTTTCACTAGTTGAATGACAGGTTTAGTGAGAAAGAAGTGGTACTCTAGTAGCATTAATAGGATTTTCATGTGAAGACCTTAAAATGTCACATTTCTGATAAGGTCTCCAATAAAAATGTTTTTCAGCATCTCTGACGGAGACACTGGTACTTATTTATGACTTTAGTGCATATTATTATTGGGTTCATGCAGAGAATGGCAGTAGTGTGTCCTTTATTGCACCCTCAAAATCTCTATACACCTCATCTCCTAAATTGAGGTAACAAAAAATGTAAATTAAACTCAGTACTGTAGCTATGTGAAGTCAAATTTATCATAAAGTAATTTTTTTTTCTTAAAATCAATAACAAAAAAAAGACTGCACCAAACTGGCATCAGTATTACCGTTTTCCTGGTTGGAAAACAGCCTACTTGCACTGGAGACCGTCTTGCCGATGTCAGCCAGAGAGCGCAGGTTGGACTTCTTGGTCTGGTGGCGATGTTTCCGTAGCAACGTGTACATCACTTTGTCCTTCAGGTCTGCCTTCAGCTGCCCAATCTCTATCTGGTTGTCAGTGATCAGCTCTGAGGGTGAAGAGAGAGGAGAGACAAGGAAGAAGAATTATTTCAGTAAGTGAGCTTTTCACATGGAGTTGAATAACATTTAATTTAAGACATGACAGAATACATTATTGCATCCAATGATAAATAATTATTTTCATTTTTGTTCATTAAATTAATTACTGTGAGTGTTAAGTCTATAAAACTAATGATACTGATGATAATGATAATGAAACTGATGTTTTCCATTAACCTATTTTGTCTGACCAACGATTAAAACAAGCCATCAGGACTTCTGTAACTTTGTGATGTCACAACGAAACAATCATCACCCTCACCGACCTGTTGTTGCTAGAGCTCCCAAAAAAGTCTGAGAGAGAAGATGTAAAACTACATTGAGATGGTTTTTGATACTATATCTTCTTATGGATCAACACTTCAAATAAAACACCACAAAAGTGTAAAATAATGGACCTTTAAAAAAGTTAATCAAATTAAAGTGATATGAAATGGAGAAAAGCAAACAGAACAAACTGCAAGTAGTAGATGTTTAAAACTTTTACTTTTTTAGTAAAAGTAAATGAATAAAAAAGCTTAAAAATAAAATAAATCAACTAAAAGAATACTCTGCGCAACTTCCACATTTGTCAAAGTGAACTCTGCTCTACTTTCAAATTGTTTTCCTTTGGGTCTACTTTTTCTCTCTATGCAGCATCTTATCCAACAGCCTAAATTTTGTAACTGCTTCACTCAAAGTAAATAACCAAGTCACCATAAAAAGTCTCTTCATACTTGTAAGGAGTCAATTAGTGCCACCCAGACTGTAATGCTCCTGTATGAGAGTTTTCATGGCATCATGAAATGGCTCAATCAAAAGGTCTAGCCTATTTTTAAAAAGAGGGTCAGGAGCCTGAATGCTGACAGATAGCAGCCTCGGGGAGTTTCTCTTCTTGTGGAGGGGTAGTGCTGTTAATGGTCCATCAGTCAAGTCGGCTGGCCTCAAAGCAAGAGGCCCAGCTACCGCTCAGCCTGTGCAGCCCATGCAGCACAGTCAATTACTTCACATTAATCACTCCAAGTGGTAACTCTTCCTCCTGCTCCCTCATGCAGACAAAAGCGTTGGGGTGGTGGCATGAGATAGGAGGACAGAGAGACATGATCATCTCAAAGCAACTGCGGAGGGCTTGCTGTCCTCAAATTAGGAACTTTTTGTGGAGCCATTTACAAACTAGTGTCCAACATTGTTCCACTATAAAGTACATTACAGCCTGGACCTCAGCTCTGGCCTTTTGCTACTCCTAAAAAAAAACGAAAGAGAGGAAGAAAGAAAAACCTCTGAGTCCTGCGTGTGATGTGCATCAATCTATAAACCTGCCCACAACACTGCAGACCAGCTCTGCTGCTTTGACATCATGGAGGAGCGATCAAATCTAACTGGCAGACAGGATCTTGTATCACAGGCAGGAAGATGCTGGCCTCAATCAATGTCATTGTGTGACAGCAAAAAAAGGCTTCTCTCATTAAATAAAATAACTTCATTCTTTCACTTGCTTTTGTGTCCAACTCTGTCTCCTACAAATTACACTGATGTATAATTTACATTAGTTAATGTGTTTGGGGGGTAGGACTATGTTCTTTAGCAATAACATGAGCAAGTGACAAATGAATGCATCTGCCAAACATTCATGGTCAAACATTTCCTCTTGGCAATTAAAGAATTATTGTTATATTTAGTCACTCGGTTGAGATAAGGTAAATATGTTAAGTAAAGTACATTTAAGTTGACTAAACACTTGACTGAGGTTCAAGGGTCACTATATTCAGTCAGTGTATGAAGTTGCATTAAGGCTCTGGGGGAGACTTCTGATCTAGAACAAAAAGCCCATGTTATAAAACTGATGCTGTAGACGTTGAAAGATATGAGAAGCAGGGAGGGTCTAACAAAAAAAAAAAAGCCATTAAGTTGCATTACTGTGGAGGATCCAGGGGTGTTGGAGCTCTGACCATTCTCTCAAAGTATAGAAGTGAAATACTAAACCTCTACACTGCTCCACACTAAGTTCCAGGATAAGATTTTTCAAGGATGCCGACTCCAGTCTCCATTGTCAAAGTCATGTGCTTCATACCTAAATCACACCTATTGACTAATAATGCAAACACTGTCCAAGTGCTTCCTGCATTGTACCAAAACGTGCACATTATTTGGGTAGCACAACCAAAACACAGCCAAAGCAAATAAGCTGTACCTGAACGTAATGCCATGTATATTGTTGCCTAGTGACCTGAGGCCAACTTACCAACAACCTGAGGCAGAGTGGAAGCTTCCATGTCCAGCATGATGGTGCCTTTCTCTATGCACGTCCGCAGTTCAAACAGGCTGTGTAAGGACAGCGTGGCCACGTGGGGTTTACTCCACCTTTCACCACCTTTCTCTACCTTCTCCTCAAACTTGATCCACCTGGGAGGGGTGAAAAGGTGAAATAAAAAAAAGACTGGATTAGAGTAGGAAGCCAGACAGTGACAGCACATGCAGAAACAGGTTTACCATAATCTTGGATAAGCACTTATATAGGTGCAATCAGCACATCAAACTAACCTACACATGGTGACCCTGCAGGACATGAAGCTACATCATTACAGATCAGGGTAGATGGAACTGATGCCAGCGTTACCAGACACCTCAACACCTTTCAAACTAAATATAACTGCGCATACACATACAATGCACAATGTATGTGTCATATACATATATACTTTAGCCATTTTTGAGCTGCATTGTAAATCTCATAGCAGTCCGACCCGTTACCTTTATATGGGGGCGTACGTGCAACAACCTCACAAGAAGTCATGAGGGGGATAATTCAAAGAATTTGGCTCTTAGCTCTCACAAGGTTGTGAAAACAACTATAGGAAATGTTTTGTCAGGGGGAAACAAGTTATACATTCTCAATGGCAATGTGGTGAGTATGATATTTCAGCTTTTTGTCATTTATTTTATGACGTATGTTGTTAAGGTCAAATAAATAAAGTGCTGTGTGATGCACATCTGGTGGGCAGGTGCATAGGAAAATGTCTGATGAAGATTTATGACCGGGCTGTATGAATTCATTACTTTCTAATAAATGATCAGGTCTTATATTGACCATCAGTTCTATGTTTTTCATGTATTTATTTAATCACTCCCCACCCCCCACGCCCCCTCCCTGCGAGGGATGAGAAAGTGAACTGGTACTGAGCAGTTGTTTCTATAGCCGGGTTTTATTTGACCAGTTTGGCTGCCAAACTTGCACTTGGCGTACAGCCAGCACTACCCAGCACTTGTGAGATCTTTTATTCATTTTGAGTCCCCTGAGTGCACTTGATGAAGCATTGCACTGTGTCTTAATCTCCACAGTTATTTGCAGAATAATAAGTTTGGCATTATGGATTCAAGATTGATTTATTTCACCTTTTGTAAGCAATGTGTTGGCTAAATGAAAAAATAAGTAACAGACACTTTTTGAAGGATTTGGAGCAGCAGTTCTCTTTTAACCTTGTTAACCCTGCTGATCCTCTTGTATTGATTTCTTATTTGTACAGTTTTATTGTACTTCAGTTGTGGAAAGGCCTTTTTACGTTTAAACTCTTGACTGGAGTGAAATCTGGCCTCGTGAAAGGAAAATTATTTCTGAACTTCTATCATTCTGTGGCACTGAAAAACCATTTTCTTCCCCTGAATACTGAATGTTGTATATTGAGAGAATGATGATGAACCTAAAGCTTGTTTAACCTTAAAAATAATCCCAGGTAGATAAAAAAGTTTTTAGTCTTCTTTTTCCAGATGGTTGATATGACATGATCTGAGGAAAGTCCACAGTGTTAAATGCCATAATGCATTCTCATTCAATTTTGCATTTTGATTTACATGCATTTGGTCCAATCCAAGTTAAAATAAGGTCTAATGATGCCTCCCAATAGGGAGGTTTCTGCAGAACTGACAAGCCATAGTGTCATCATTTGAATTATGACACAATGATTCAGTTTAAGCTCATCTGTGTTAATCTTATACCAATCCAATATCAAGTGTTTTTACATGTGGAGGAGGTGAGGAGACAGAAGATGGATCAATACATGAGCTGTTAATATGAGGTTAATTTAAAACAAACAAATTAAAAAATAGGACTAAATCTTAAAAAACAAGACTTGGTTCAAAGTAAAAGCACTTATACACAGTAATATACATAGAGACTCTGACAGGAGAGTTCTTCAGAAGCGTTCCTCTGCAAATCATTCAACCAACAGTGAACTAAAATGTGACTTCTCTCTGCGGTACAATTGGTCAGAGGTTAGGATAAAAAAAAATCAACTCATTTGGAGCCTCGAACAGCAGCCCCGGGATCCAGTTTCCCCATGAGAGAGCTTCACTCATCCAACGCTAATGATGCATAAACAATCATCCCATCTCTGTCCTATCCCATCCCACTAGTGGGCCACACAGGAGAAACCTGTGAAGCCCTGTGTGCTTGCTTTTCATGCTGCTCCAAATGCAATGCACACACCAAATTCCCTAAAGTTAGAAGAACAGAGTTTAGACTGAGAAATTAACAAATGTTTGCTTAGTTATTTCCCAGTCTGGGCGGTTTAAAAATATCTAAAGGAGTGGAGAAGGTTTCTAAACATCACTACAACTGTGAAAACAAAAGTTCACATATAGAAGAGGAAGTCCCAAGTCTGAGACTGAGGTCCTTACCTGGCCGTCTCCTTCCACTCCATCTCCTGTCCATCCACCGACAGCAGCTCATCCAGCTCAGTGAAGAGCTGTGGGGGTGCTGGGCCGTCATCCTCCTCCCCGAGGATGAAGCGGATCCTCTCAGCTGCTGGCGAGACTGTGGAGAGAGGAAAAATACTGCGGTTCATAGGCTGGCAATGGTGCCCATTGGGCAAGGGTTTGGGCACCGGCTTCCCCTCCTCAGCTGGACCCTTTGCGTTGACCTCAGGAGGAGGTGGAGGTGGTGGGATTTTCACCATGACCTCCTCTCCTTTCTCCTCCGTGTCCTCTTCCTTTTCTTCCTTCTCCTCTTGGTTATTGTTGTTGTTAGACATCTTTAGAATCTCGTGACCACTTTGTACTCTCCAAATCAACTGACCCAGGGTTTGCTACACAGACTGCAGTCGGCAAGCGACACAAGCTCACCAGGGTCCCAAAGCTGCAGCTAGACCCTCATTAAAGTCTTGGGTGGAAGTGACAGCCGCTCTCAGCTGCCTGCTCCAGCACTCTGTGAACCAGGTAGGAGGGGGCAGATGGGGTTTAGGGGTCCCCTCAGTGACAGTGTCCCCACAGCTAGCCCCTTCTCCCTCTCTGCCCCCCCTTCCCTGTTCAAACAGGCCTTCGCCATTGGCCCTCCAGCCTTGGCAAGCTACCCTGGAGCCCCTCATTAACAATTAGGAAATGGTTCACAAACTGGCCTATTCTTTAGCAGAGGCTTGGCTTTCCTTCCCCTTGTATTCTCATTTGAATATTTATAGAGCAACACAAAACAGAGCCAAACAGAATTTCAATAGAATTGATATATAAATAATACTTTTCAGTGCTACTCAAACATGTCGACATCTTCACACCTTGTTCCAACAAGTGGAAACGATATTTGAACTGTAAACGAGAGCCCACAAATGATCACTCCCCCCCCCCCTGCATGAAAGCCTGCCCATGCAAGTAGAAAACTGCACACAAAGATTATTGTCATTAGCAAACAACCACACAAGACCAGAGCATGGTGCATCACCAGAGCTAGAGCTCGTTTACAGGAAAAGCTCACATAGATGAAACAATGGCATCTCTGCCGGGGGAATCAGGCTGTTACTGTGGAGAAGCTGCAAACTGCTCATCGATGATGGATGATGGAGATCAATATGAAATCAGAGACCTGGAACCGGGATAAATGGAACATAGTTATCATTAATGCTATTGATTACACCTGTGCTTTTCCTGCTATGACATGTCAAAATGTCTTCAAAATGGTCCATTAAGGCTAAAGTCCCTGTGACTCTTCTGCTGTGTCACGTCAGTCAGAAGGATGCTGCATAATGCATTAGACACAAGATACTGTGGGCCAGCTCTAAGTGGATGTTAATCAGTTCATTTTCAACTTGTCTGAACAGGCAGAACTGAATCCCAGATCCAGATGCAATTACTGTCACAGACACTAACTGTCACGCAGAGATGACTCTGTACTTTAAATACTGAGAAAATGAGTTAAACATTTCCATGATAATCAGTCATAGTTTAATTAAAGGTTGGATTGAATTAGATAAAGTGAATAGGTTTCTTTCTGCTTTTTTCTTACGCTTCTGACAGGAGCCCTTCCAAACGAAGTAGTGATAATGTGATGTGAGAACTTGCTTCCTCAGATAAAGGAACCTGTTAATGTTAGGAATACTGTAGACTTACCTTCTAATGTGAACGTGTTATTCATTATTGCATACAATTGGCTGGATCGCAGGATCTGTTTGCTCTTTTTTTTCATTGATTCAATTGGTTTATTCAAAACAGCGAACATGATGTGAACCAGACAGTGATCTGGATGTTGTAATTTAAACAACAGAGGAGGTGCAGAGACTTATCAGTTCCTTTTACACATCATGTAAAGAAACAGTGTAACCTCTATAACATTTTTCCTTAATCTTATGGACATTATTAGCTTGCACACAAAATTTACTAACTGCAAATTTAACTGTAATTTTTTTTTTTAATGTTGTGTTATATTAACTTAATAGAATATACTGTATAGATCTATGTGACAGAATTACCAGTGTGGTGTGTTTCTTCAAAGAGCTGAAGGTCAAGTTTGGAGGTTTACATAATAGTATGGGCATGAGGTTGTGACGGTTACAGCCAAGATTAAGGAATGCAGCGTCCACACAAGCACAGAAGCACCAACATATGTGTGTGCATGTGAATGAGAATAACAAAGCTGTCTGATCAGATTACATAACAGTCTGCTAATACACCAGTGTTGACTATAAATATTGAATTTATTGAAATTTAACAATTTTTATTCCTGAAAATACAGATATTCAGGGTTTCCCTCTGAGTTTTCATCTTGTCAGTCTAAAAAGCATCGTCATAAAAACTGCTCTGGTAGCCTGACCACCCAACTTTGTAATGTTAAGAAGGGAAATTATGTTATATCATCAATAACATTTGCAAACAAACTTTTTATTAATGCAGGAGTGGAAGTAAAACAACCTGCATCACAGAGGAAGGACAATAATCTCTGCTAACTGAGCGTTGTGTCTTTAGCTGGACTTTTCTTTGCAGATGAAGGTTAGACATTTCCATACACACCACTCTTCACATTACCACCCACCACACTGAGTCATTCATTCATTCATTCAGTCAGCAGCAAGTAGCCAAACTGTAAATGAGATGAAGGCTTGAAGTTTCACTTCATTGTGTTTTTTTTTCTGCAGCACAATAACAACAACAGCAGGTACGAGCCAGACAAGCAGCTGTAAGATTACTAGGTGGTGGATAAACTGTCTGCTGGCGCACACACAAGCAAGCAAACACACACACACGCACACACGCACACACACACACACACACACACACACACACACACACACACACACACACACACGTTTCCACAAGCTGCAACTAGCTTAAGTCACCGCAACCTGTTTAATAACACCTTGGGTGGAATAATTTACATGTGCATTTCACACATTCAGCTGACACTCATATCCACAGTGATTTACGCTGATTACAGTAAACAGTTAAAACAAGCTTTAAATACATATATGGCCAAAATTGCATGGAAACAATAGCCAACGGTCTAGTGCAAGGCAGGGGTCAAAGCCTCAGTGATGTAGGTTCACACAGACCATCTACTGCTGTATTCCTTAAATGTGCATACAGTTCATTAAAAAGAAGTGAATATGATAAGCCCAGTGTAGTAAATTTGTTTTTTCCCTTGTGAAATAAAGCTAAAGACATCCTGTTGAAGATAACTCATTATCTTAGAACTTAAATTTTGGTACAAGATTATAATATATTTAATTAAAAGCTGATACTAATAATAAACTGGGATTTAGCATTCTCAAATTTTTATGATCGAGAAACAAGCTGCAATGAAGGAGTGACAAAACAAACAAGTTTTCATGGAAAAACTAATATATGTAAATCTGAAATTGTCCTACACCCATCTGTAAAGAATAAAAACTAGAGACTAAACGTTCTTCTGAAGATTCTTCTAATAAATAGTGGACATTAAAAACTGGTTTCACTCAAGAGTTTATCCAAGTGTCCAAGAGAGATTTTCTAATTCCTCATGAGAAACTGATGCTGCCTATCCACGCTATCCAGGAAAAAAATCTGATAACAAGCACAGTGTTGGTGTCAATGCAATACTGTCCCACTCAGCAGTTGCTAAGAGAAAGATGGGAGGGTGGGTGAGGAGTGTTCGGGGGGGTGAGACTCAGTGCAGAGTGAAAGCAAAGAGGGGTGAGAGCAAGCACGAAAAGGAGGGATAGAAATGAAAATCCCATCGTTCAAACGCAATTTCAAAGCTGTGTGCTCTAGCCAAGAGCCATGGGCATACAAAGAGGACTTTGTCCCAGCAGCAGAGGCTCATGGGATAGGGGATGGAGGAAGAATGCCCGCTGCCCAGTAGAAAGCTTAGTGTGACTGCCACTAAAGGCCTGTTTAGTCCCACTCTTGACATGCATCCTACACAAATACCTTCCATCTCCTCTGACCTTTTTGAGAAACTCGGCACAGTAAAAGGCAACATGGGATCGAATAGCACGTCCATTGTTTGTGACTGTACATGCAATCATAATGCAACTCCCCGCCACCTCATTCAAAGGGAAGAGAGGATCACAGAGTACAGGAAATGTTTTCCATGCCACAAAGTCCGACATTCAGTATGCAGGGCGGCTAGCGCACAGGCAAGCAAACAGGGATTGGGCTGAATGCAGAGTGACACCCTGAGGGTGATCCATTGAGAGCACAGTATTTATGCCCAGACCATCAAGCTCTGGTATTTTGTTGTTCTGATGAGAATGTAACAAATACCAGCTTGGGAGAAAGAATGTGAAATGAAATGATCAGTGAGCTGTTTGCATGTATGCTGAACGTACAACCACATTTTCTGTATGCTTTAACTGTAGCACAATACAACTCATCACAGCAAGGTCAAGTTCATGTTTATCCCAAAGTTTGTCTACAAAAGGGCTTAATGCACCCCTTTGTCCAGGAAGGCTCAGCAACATTACCAGTATTTACCTGTATATAAATCTTAATTTATCTCATTCATGCTCTAAGATTATCATGAGTCACTGGCTAAATGTGCCTTTTAGCAAGGCAATATGTGTTTACATGTTATTTTCTACTTGTGTTATGTTTATCTCTGACATGTTAAAACGCAGCAACAAAGTAGTAGAAGCAGAGAAGAGTAAACAACTGACTCAGAAATGTCAGTTAGACAACATCAAACTACACTTGGCTAAAATTAGCTAAGATCAGACTAAGATCATACAGAAAAAGTCAGACTGCTACGGTGAGATTAGTGAACTGAGTAAGGGTTGGTTCTGTTGCTTATAAATGGTAAATGATGACTGGACTGCAATTTCTTCATTCAAAAGTTGGGGATTCCAAACTGGTGACCTGAGGAACACCATAACTCGCACTCTGAATACATATGAACATGAAATAAGCGCCTTGCAAAGTTATTAGAGGAATATGGCATGAATTATGGATGTAAAGGGCCGATCTGTGGTGTAAGTAATCCAAACAGAATGTGTTAATAGACTAAGATAAGACATTAAAATATCTACCTATTGGGGTGTTGCTGTTGTTTCAGACTGAGGAGTGAATGAGATTAACCAACAGTTCTATAAAGACAATAAAGAAATAGTGGAGATTTAAGATTTAAAATATCTGATGCTAAAATCATTTGATGTCAGGGTTCTCAATTTTATACCTATGACAATCATACATCAAAATATGAGGCATCATCATCATGAGACACTGAATAAGGGGCATAGACGCAATCTCAAACATGCAGTGTGCTGTGCAGTCGTCACAAACTTGGGTAAACATAAAATCATCTTCAACTGATGCCAGCAAACTCAAGTCCACTCATGTCCACTGACTGACTAATGCCGAAAGTCATTCTGAAAGGTTATCATTTACTGAAGTAAATCAGATGAAGCAAGTGAACCGAAAGTAGGCGGAACAAAAAAGCAAAGTTTGCAGCTAGTTGTGCATCTCCTGTGAGCTACTATGTGATAATGTACAGCCTAAAATCTTCACGCTGGACCATTTAAACCCACTTCACTGTTTGGAATGAGAGTATTTTTGTCTGATACCCACAAAAGTGCCATCTTCATAGTTTGTAGCAGAGAATCAAGCTTACAGACTTATAGGTACACTCATAGGACAGAGGGGTAAGGTACGGCTGTGGATTTGAGGGGGAGGGGAAACATTGGTGATCTGAGGGCCGATCAATGAAGATTAACTAATCAATCGGCCCAGAAAGAAACGGATGGCATTTCAAACATTTAAGTCATTTATCCAGTCAATATCCAGAGACCTTTCCTACTGATATTTCTTTTCCTATGATACTGAACAATATCTCAAACAAAAAGTCTGTTGGTCTGTGGATAGTATAATGCTCAACTTACAAGTTGTCAACGTGCCAGAGCAGGAGAAAGGTTTTGAATCCCTGCTGTCATTTTGTGATGTGTGAGAAAAAAACATTGTGGGTTGTTTAAATTTCTTGAACCAATCATATTCATTAAGGGCAGGCCAATGAGTCTTAGGGGAAAGGGAAATGTCTCCTGAAGTGATCAATAGTCCCATTAGGATTTGTGATATCAGATGAGACCCACGACAAATATGTCAGAAACAGAATCACTGTCAGGCCATAATTTGTCACTGTAAACCTCTTCGGTTTGAATCCTTCCTCATTACACTCAAAGAAAATATTTGGCACCAAGTAGAGCACATCTAGAATTTAATCAGTGCTTTAAAGGAAAAATATGGTTTGCTCTTGCACTGATGGCTGTTTCCGTGTGAAAGCTGGGTAGTTCCAAAATGTCACCTTTTCAGGAGCCAGAAGGAAAACAGACCTTTGCATTTAGTCATGTGATCTTTGCAATTCCAAAGACTGTACTTCAAATTGTGAGAGGAGCTGGTATCCTCCCAGTGAAGAATGAACATAAAATCGGAGATGTGTTCACAAAAAAACAAAAGAAAAAAATTAATACATCACAGCAGTTGTAGCTTGCTCTCCCTGACTTTGGGAAATTAAACCCATTTGTATATGAACCAAGTTTCTAAGTAATCTTTGTAATCCACTTTGAGAGAACATTTGATCCTGGTAGAAAAAGATGGGAAAATGCTTAGTAAAAAAAACAAAAAAAAAAACACGCTCATCAAAATGAGCAGGGGTCAAATAACTCTGCAGTGGTCACACATGCAACCAGGAGATGGACTCAAAGTCCCTGCAGCGTCCATCTGACCAAACAAGAGGATTTCAGTCCATATGACAGACAAGGGCCTTCCCCTGGGCCGGCCCTGATTCCCAGAGAGAGTAACACAGAGGAGGGCAGTGAGTAACAGTAGGACATTAGCTGTACTGCATGCCTGTCAGTTTCCACGTGCCTGACAGATGCCTGCAGATTTGAGTTTTAGCTGTAAAGACCTAAAAAGGCAGAGCTGCTCTACTGTCACAAATGGCAAAAGAATACAAATACATGTTTTTAGCACAAGTTAGCTACTTGGAAAAAAATCTATGTCAAGAGGAACTCTAAATTAAAAATGCAGTTATTTCATTTTTATTTCAATGTCTATGACATTGGAAGGTCAGAGTGCTAGTTCACTAGCTTTTCCAGCATTAAGCTGTCAGCTATGCCTAGTTTGACCCTGAAAGGTTAGCTAGGCCACAAGATACAGATGGAAGACTGTTCACATCAACATGTGATTTTACAACTTTAGAATTTCATATTTACTAAAAGTGCTGATATATTAGGTTCCTATCATTAACTATCCATTCAGCATGTAAATTATGCATGCTGCACCAGCAGTCATCATTTAGGAGGCTCGTGGTGTGAACATTAGCATCCTCTCAGCAGGCTCTAAGGATAAAGCCCTGTGAGACAAACTTCTTATTTGGGCAATTTAAGTGACGAGTATAACTGTTACTTTACCAGGACAACCATGATTCTTTAGTGCAACCCAAAGAGGTTTATCCAATAACTCATCCAATAATCTCTCTTCTTCTGAGAAATGTCTGAATTATGATGAGTCTCTGCTCATACAAATATACCAGGAGTCTGATGCACGCGGCATCCTGAAAGTCTATATATACATTTATATACTTTATACTTTTATTGGATAGATTTCCAAATTTAAAAATACATTAATTCATTATTAGGGACCATGACATTTGAATTTTTAAAGATTGGCTGTGGTGTAATCAGTGAATGACTTTAAAAAGGGATTAAGTGGCAACAGTTTCACATCAAATGGAATATAAATTTTACAAAAGTCTGTTTACATACAATAAAACAAACGAACCATTCACTGTACAACAATACCAATTGTACTAAGAGCTCTCCGTTTGTGTTGTTATGCCATTTCACTGCGCACCTTGATTCCATCACAGGATTTTTACATAACATCAACAGCATTTATTCTATTTCGCCCTCATGAGCCAGCAGACTGCCACGGTGTTGACTGATAACAAAACGTCAAAGCTAACATTCTCCTGCCAACATAGTCGCATTTTCCATGAATGGAGAATTACCAGTGTTGCCGTAAACAACCCGAGGTGTGTAGGGTTTCAGATGTTACGTCATTACTGCCTGACTTCAATGGGTTTTTCAAGAATGAAGAATTGCTGTTGTCCCCTTTCACACATATTTTTGGGATTGACAGTACACAGCATTTGAGTCTCTAGTTTCCACTTGTTTTTTAACTATGGACTCCATAAATGCACATAACAACTGGGAAACCCAGACAGAAAAGTCAAACTTGGCAATCTCCTCACCAACAGCACAGTTAAAAAAAAAAGAAAAGAAAAAGGACAACTCGTCAACGTTGTCCAGCCTGTGATGAATCTCATCTCTAAGTGCAGGCAGCAGTTTCAAGAAAAAGACTAATCTTGTTAAACCAAGTGTGAGCAAATGAACCAGCAAGTACGAAAGGTAACTGCACCGCTGTTCACACACACAACAGGCAGGAATATTTAGCCTACCAAAACGCAGCCATCATTACCCCACGGACAAAGTCCATTAGTTTGGCGAGTACAGCTGTATCCCTGCCAGACTGGTCCAAAGGCTCAATAACCAGACAATTTGGCAAAGGGTTGTGGGTAGAGTTAGGCCTTGAGGAGGGAAAAGAAGTACAAAATAGTCTAAAATCTGCTATGAAAGGGAAATACAGACAACAACTCTACAATTACCGACTGCAAAGAACCAACTTCAGGGTCACTCAGACAGATCGGCCTCTCCGCAACACAAACAGTTATATCGAAAAACTATTTCATCTGTCATCTCCTATTCTTTATTGGTGGCAGGACAAATAGCAACCACTACTCTGAGTCAGGGTTGGACCACATGCAGTGTGACTGTAACAGAAAAACTCAGTGGTCTGGTCTTCATCATATCTGAGACACTGCCATCTTATCAGTAATCATTTCTTTAGCCACTTTGGAAGCTTATTACAAAATGTTTTGCCTGCAGTTTAGCCCAGTATCTCTGACTGACTGAATCTATAAAACTCACAATTTCTTGCTAAATATGCATCATCACATTCAGTAGCAACAACCAGATGGGCGGGATGTAATCTATTCTCCGACTGGATTTATTTCCTGAAGAAAATCCCCCCACATTTAGTGATGTGTACACATTAGAAAATCCAGTTCTGGTGTATTTTGTCCTCTTGTCACATCATTTGCGAGCAAGCATGTGTAAAATTGCATCACTTTCTAGAAATGACAGTGGCCTGCCTCATTATTGGATTGACAGAAAGCAAGGACATTTTAAGCCTTCCTCACAGGGGACCACTGTTACACGGACCTCATGTAATCAGAGAATTAATGTCTGTCCTCTGTTTTTCCAAATTACTCCATGTATTTGTTGTCAATAAAACCACAGTCTTACACCGTTTTTGGCTTATGGTCCTTTATGTCCTTTATGAGCATGTGATCATGAACTGGAAGCAGTCCAACCTAAACGTGATGTTCCCTGATAATGTTTCATCTGGACAGCTTTTAGAGGTCTCGAGAGGTAAAACGTTGCAGAATTCCACAAAAACTGCAAAGATGCAAACAAAATAATTCCTCTTGAAGCGGCCCGACCCCCAGGATAAGAACTAGGCATAAATTGTTCTGAAATCTCATTGTAAAAATGGCAAATTCACACTGTTTAAAACCCACCATGAATTCTGTGACATTATAAAACTCATTGGACTGCTATAGGTTTTATTAACAGTCTTACACCGTTTCAAACCTTAACTTGAACACAACAGAGAAAAAGATGCAGTAAGAGTTCGGCTTACACGTTAACTCATATCTAAACTCAGCATCACTGAATGTGACCTTTCTCTCCTCCCTTTCTTCCTCAACCTTCAATCAAACTGTCCAGAGCTCTTTGTCCGAGCATCCGCAGATCACAGCAGCTGTGCCTGAGGGCACGTCGCACTTTACACTCTACGGGACAGAAGAGGAAGCCCCAGCCAAGCAAGGACACAAACACTAACACATACAGTGTAAGTGCTGGCACACCAGCACTCACACAAAGACAGACACACTTATGTCTCGGACAAAGCACAGAAATACACAAACGTATACACTGTACTCAAGAGACTCATATCAGCACTAGTACAATTGTATCTGAGTAGCCATTACTTCGAATAAAAATTCACCCTGCTCTGTCGAAACAGGCTTGTCACTCAGCAGGACATGCACAGCTATTTCTGGCCACTAAGTGGACTCAGCAACTTCCGTTGGGTCACGGAGAGTCACAGGGGCTTTTTTTCTGGAAAAGAGAGTAGCCTTAAGCGAAGACAGACATGAACCCTAATCAGCCTTGACATGGAGTCCATCAGAACTTACTGAGAGGTTTGAGGATGCTGTTGCTGGCCTCATCGTTGTTTTCCGTGTCCGACTTGTCAGAGGTGTTCTCCGTCAACTTCTCCTTTCTGTCCTTGTGGCTGGTTCTCCGACGGTGACGCCTCCGACGTCGATAGCTCTTGGGCACGTGCACGCCGATGTAAATGGTGTGGTGACCTGGGAAAAAACACAAGACAGCAGATGAACTCTGACACTAAACATCCTGACAAATTCTGTTCTACTCTAACTGCTACGATGCAAACGGTGACACAGGACACAATCAAAATCCCTATCAGCAAGTGCAAAATTAGAAGCATTAACATTACAGAGAATTATGACGTGATCGCTACAGTGCTGCAGGGTAAGTGAATTACAGCACATAACCCTAACCGAATGTTGACCACTATTCTATCAGTTCAACCGGGGAACATTCTCACGTGGCCCACAACAGATCCAAGACAGCATAACCGAGCAGGGCTATGGAGGTTGCAGTGCACTGTCAAAACAAATATTTGGGCCGAAAAAGAAGTCGCACGTAGCAGTGAAGACACCATGACTGCTTGCATGACTACATCCTTGTTATGCGTGTTGGCACAATACCAACAGGACATGCAGTTTTACATGTAGTTGGGTTGGTTCAGGGTCAATAAAGACGAGCAGACCAGACTGTTTGCTAATAACATACCATTCAGACGGACGGAGATTTGACGCCAACACGCGGTGCACATATTTTCAGAGATGCTGGTCATTTGGCTTATGTACAGGACAGGTATCTGATTCAGGGAATTTATTCTTAACTAATTTACTTAATTTTAGTACTGTAGATGTGAAATTAGGGGATGGAGTTTAATCCACACATACCTGGGTGATACAATGTGCAACACAAAGCACTGAACCCTACTGCAGACACATTCTTTTACAACAAGATCTGAAGCTCCACGGGAACTCACTGATATAATGATGTAATGGCAAATCAATAATTATTAGAACCACACTGCATATAATCATCGGCAGAGGAGATGTGATGTGAGCAGTTTATTATTACGAACAACTAGCTAAAACACAGTGCAGTCTAATACAATGGTCCTGCGATAAATCCTACCTTCATGAAAGTTTGAAAGTTCAGTTTTTGTTCTAACTGTTTTCCAGAGGTGTCGATCCGACTTTGGGGTCATTTTGGAGGATGTAGATTGTGCTGCTGTCGAACTGTATCATGTAACCTATTGTAGGGCTGTTGTATTAGACTGCATTCATTTTCGCAAAGTTTATCTTACTCTGAGGCTGCTGATGGAGTAACGTGGCACCCCAGTGTTTGCTTATTGTGTGAATGACGCTGTACGTTCAGCACAGCAACTGTGTTTTGTCCCAACCCCTCCAACTAAATGTAGACCTTGGTTCCTCTAGTCAAAATGCAGGTAATGTTCCAGAGGTGTGGTTGAAATGTACCATTAGATTGCATTAGCTTTTGTTAGGTGTACCTAATAAACTGGCAAACAAGTGCAATGCCTAGGGTAGTAAAGTTTCTTTACCGTTCCCCATCCCACTACAGTTCAGAGTGGCCACTGTGATCAATACAATCAATAACTTGTAAAATAACTGATGATTGCTCTTCAGTTCCAAGGTTTAGTTTTAGTGATGTCATACAGTATTTTAAGTAATAATTATAATAATCAATTATTCCGCACCTTCTCTCCACTACCTGCATATTTCTCTTGTAAGTTTAATTGTCCAGGCCTCCCACAAACCTACAACCTTGACCACATTTCTAACACCACACGTTCTCCTTCCTAAGCAGAGGAAGACTATAAAAAAAAACAACCTTTCAGAGTCAACATCAAAAGTGCTCCTGCAACAAAAGGCTCTATGCAATCAGTGTCAAACGTCGCCTCTTTGAGCTGGTCGGGTAATGTTGGGCCAAGCACTGCACATGACCCAACCAGGAAGTGGCTGAACCCCTCAACACAACAAACAATGATCTCTCTTGAAGCACAACGGCGCTCATTATTCACTCGTACCACAATGCCTTGTGTTTTAGGGGGTTCATCTAAATTCACTGACACCGACGGTTCAGCACACCAAGCAAATACTGGACATCAGAGACGAGGAAAAGCTGAACAGCTTTTTACAGTTTTACCTCACTGTAAATCAGAGGGAATATTTTATCTGGTCACATTTTCTGCTTCTCTATCTATGGTCTTTTTTTCAATGTGGTTTTCAGATGACAGTGTGAAGTTAAACTCATGCCCTGAGCAGTTAAATACTGGATATCAGACATCAGCCTGTAGTTTGCTTGTATCAATGTTATTGATGTGACTGAACTTTCTCCCAGAACTACAGAGGAACAAACGGAAAATACAAAGTTTAGTTTTCTTAAAAATGTTAAAACTGTTAATAATCATATATATAATATGGATACAGAACAATATACAGATATAAAGAGAAACATTGGCAAACATTATTCTACAATTCCTGCAGTACATGAGTCTGTTTTGGTAACTTTCCCCTCTCACATTGCATAAGATGAATGAAAAACAAAGACAGGAGAACTGGTAAACGAGACGAGAAGCGGTCAAAGGGGGACAGTGCAGGAGAAAATAGACAAAGAATTGGAGACAGAGCCAGCATCACCCACACTAGAGTTGCTGCTAACCAGGCTTTTGGTTCAACAAAGACGGTACCTGTCCCATGTTTATGTGATAACATAAAAACACAGGGCACAAGATCAATTGAACAAGGCCAAAACCCTGCCGGCATCGTCGGCCAAAAACAAAAACAGTAAAAACAGAATTAAACTCGTCTAAGAAGAAGTCTGAGTTGATGCAAATTCAGTCAGACGACAGATTAAAATGAAGATTGTGTAAATTAATTAATGGCCTATCACACTTTTACAACATTAAAGCTCAGATCTGTGAGTGCTGTACCTCTTTTTCTGTATTTTTTTTTTGCAACATGTCCACATGGTTACTTATTTGCGTTTTTTTGACAGACCGGTCACAGGCCAGTGCTACACCCACCGATGTCCATGCCTGATCAGACTGATGAAGTTACACCATTGGTGAGTCAATAGTGTTTAACGATTGTTTTTCCTTTAAAAAGTCACCAGAGCCTTTATTTATCTTAACTGTAGAAGGCAACAGGCCTTTATTTCTAATTCCCTTTCTTTCATATGTATAATTGTTTATACTGATATTTTTGTTCGATGCATTGTTTTGATTTGATTACCTTTTCATATTTAAAGCCCCCTAGCGTTTCAGTGGACAGAAACCCTTTATTTATTAACAGGGCTTTTATTATGTGTGTCTTCTCATTTCAGGTTTCTGGCTTTTCTGTTGTTTACATGCTAATCAGATCTGCTAGTCTCTTCTATCTTTGCAGTTACCAATGGCTTCTTATTGTCCCTCCCATTCTCCTGCTCTCTCTCTTGCTCGCTGTGTCTTATATTTAATTATTCCACAGCCTCATTAAGCAATAATGATAAATGTAATAAATGTAGTTTATTTGCCGTAATGGAGATGAGGCATCTCTCCTTCCACTGAAAAGACTCAATTTTCAGCAACACAGCTAATGGAACAGGTATAGCTGTATAAATGTCCAGTAATGCCTTTTACCTTCATGCTGGTTCATTAAGAAACATTAGAGTCAACCGAAGAAGTAATCAGATTCACCAGACAGCAAGTGGGCATTACAACAAGACCCAGAAGCAGATGGCTGGACAGCAACAAAGGAGAGCAGAGACATAGTCAAATAGAAAGACATAAAGACCATAGAGCCAATAAAGGTGATAGATGAGCAATAAAGCAGAGTGTGAAGACGTTTGCACACACTGAACACACCACAAGAAAGGAGGTGAGAGAATGAGAGAGTGATGGAGAAGAAGGAATAAAAAAATAGTCAAGTCAAGTCAAGGGGCTGGAAAGGAAGATTTGCACACTGCCAGAGGAGCTTTGTAAAACGACTTCCTCTTCTTTTTTTTGGGGTGGAAGAAGAACTTCTTTTGGAGCTGCCCGTAAGCTCGCGCTGAATGAAATGAAATCCTTGTGTGTGCTGGGAGGTTTGTTGAGCTCACTAGATTTCTGAGGAGAGGCAACGCCACCGCCAGTTTCCCCAGTAACCCATGCTGCTGGGACCTGCCCAGTGGGGAGGATGGCAACAGGCCACACGGCACTGACAGCATGCTAATACTGAACAGCTTTAAAAATATACAGCTGGATTAAAAGGGAGAGATGCCCATAGTTGGGCTTTTTTGTTTTAGAAGAAATGATTAGTCAGCCCTGTTGGTTTCTGACTCAGCAGTATATTTTGAAACTTTGAATATCACAACAATAAAACATGTACCGTTTTAACATAATGCTAGATGAGTGTTTAGGAGCATGAGAGCCTGTCTAATGGGTATTGTAACTAATAATAATAATAATGTTGCATACATACATTATTTGGATTGACCATCCAAAGGTCATAAAGTGGGACTTAGCTGTCGTCTATCTGGATCATTGACACTGTCTGTGACGCACGGTGAGATACCAAACATGTTCCTGGAGGGAAAACAGGCTAATCAGTGCCAGATTAAGATAATTTTGCCATTGGAATCAAAGCTCCTCTCACAGACATTTATCTTGGGCAATGTGAGAAATGTCAAACTACGTCATCTGTTGTTGTTGTTGTTGTAATCAGTCAGTCGGCTCAGAGCGAGCAGCGGGGGGGAGGAGTGGGGGTTACTGAGCTCAGTGGAGAGCCCAAAAAGAGATTCAGCCACAGACGAGAACACACGCAGACACGGCTAAGACAGACGCTGGTTACGCACAGGAAGTCAGATAGATTGAGGCAGGGTTCAAGCGGAGGTGACACCTGACAAAATGTTGATCTCCAGCACGAGGGGCGCCGCTGTGCAAATTCTATTGCATTATATATATTCAATAATCATGTGTTAAAGTAATTTACTTAAAGGATCATTCCAGTGTTTTACACATTTAGCCCATTATAAACCAGATATACCCATGCCACTGTTTTTATAACCATTCTATACAGCCATTGTTTCACATTCATTTCTGTACAGTATGAAAATTATTCAACAGATGTTTTGAAGCTAGTTCAAAAAAGTGCAATCCATCACAAACTCTGCACTATGTTTTGTCTAAGTTGCATAACTGCAGCAAGATAATGCAGTTTGATTTCACTGTGGTGGGCTACGTAACTCATGCTTCAAGAGGCTAAGAGATTCATATTATACAGAAATGAATGGAAATCAATGGTTGCATGTAATGGTATAGAAATCGCATTAAAAATATATACAAAAACTGTACACCATGCATTTGAACATCTTTGACAAAAATGTGAAATAGATGATCTGTAATTATGGAAAAAAGGTTTGCAAAAATACTAGTAGGGCCCTTTAAACAAGCAACATTAAAGAATTTCTTGAAAACAATTGTCAAGTGTCAAAAAAAAAAAAGAGATCAGAAATCACCAACAACAACAAAGAGCTGGTGCTGGAAGCATTCTGAGTACTTCCACCAAAAGAAACAAAACAAAACAAAACATGAGGCTCTTGGATGGTAAATCGGATTCTGTGCCAGGCCCTTTAATCTTCTGGACTAGAACCAAGAAAACTGTGGCGCTGGGTGCGGGTTAATGTCATCACCATGTAAACCTAACCTTGCGCCATGGCAACAAGACATACTCTCTGCTGGCATTAATCCACTTGAAAACATGCCAATAGAATATAATATGATATTAGAGATTATTATCACTTAAGACATTTTAACATACTGGAAGGTTTTTGTTTTTTTCCCCCCCTTTCTCTTTGTTGTCCTGTAGGTCTTTGAGTGGATTAGTGAGGTAAACACAGGATCACATGCTCCTTGTTCTACATCTTTCTCATGCCAGCTCGCCAAACAGGTGAGCGTGACGGTCTACATGCAGGAAGCGTGTGAAATTTGGCGGTCTCTAAAAGGCTAAATGACGCCCTTCCTGTTTCTCTCAATGGGTGCTTTGAAAAAGTTCTTTAGTTCTTCAGTAAAAAAGAAAAAAACTCCAATTTAAAAAGCTGGTTCATTGTAGGTAGTATTGTTTGTAGATAAATGACTTTCAAAATAAAAGAACTTAGAAAAAATATATCATACATAAGTTAAAACTTTTTTTTAAATGCACGTTTGATGCTTCCTGCTATTTATGTTTCTATTGCCTTGCACTCTACATCATATGGAAGACTTAAAAAAGAACAAACACTTTTTGTTCACATGCAGAGATATAAAAGTGTACAGGTAAACTTACCCTCTACCTCCTCCTCATCACAGATGTGCTTGAGTAAGGACGCCCCTCGGTCCAGCACCGCCTCATCCTCCATCCTGTAGTAGTAAAAGAGGAAGAAAGACTGCTCACACTTTTCCTCCAGCGACAACGTGGAGCCATAGCGCTTCGGCTCGTTCACCTGCAATAAATTCGGACTAGGACTCAGTCTGGTGCTGCTGGTAGCGCTCATCTCGACCCATTAAAGACTCATTGACAAACACCCTATGTGACTACCTCAACACCTGGAGATAGCACCTTGTTCTATGTTTTTCAGTAGCTAAACTATCCTCAAGCATGAGAATGTGTGTCGTCCTTGAGGAGGGCAAAGTGCGCAGTCGATAGGTACGATGTAATGGATTTAATCTGGCGGAGGGGGGTGAGGGAGAGGACAGGAAGTCTCTGCTAATTGAGTGTGATGGCCGGAGTGACTGGTCATGCGCAAAAAACGCCCGACTGACTGAGACTTGAACTCATCAAAATCTGGATCTGGCTCTGTCTCCACTTCATCTATTAGACACTGAATCAAGGTGTTGTGTTTTATTACTGGGGGTGGGGGACATTTGAAAAAAGTATGTGTTAGTGTTGCATCTAATCAGCCACACGCCCACACACACTACAAAGCCTGTCCATCTGGCAGGTAATGCCTGCCAGCCCCCCTCTTCACCACCCAACCTAAGAAACAAGTGGGGCATCACATGTCTGTCTACTCATCCGCCCTTACAGGATTACGCCGGCTTTACTTAAGTGACAACACACACACAAACCCGTAACAGGCTGGCATGTCAGAGCCTCCGATACTCTCCAAGACGACTGTCTCACACACACACACACACACACACACACACACACGTCAACAAGCCGTACTGTTGCCCAACAAACATCAGCATCGATTTTAAAAAATGTTTCATTCAGGTTTGAAGCTAAACAGAAGTTTTGTTTGTTTGATTTTGTGTTGAGGGCAAACACTTTATTCTCAGTCTGCTATGTGCATGCTGAGTGAGTCATCAACGAAAACTTCAGATTTTATCATCACACATACTAATTTTATTATCGACTATAAATGGCTCATTTAGTATCACCCCAACGCACTTAACCACCAACACACACACACACAGACATGTCAAGTAATACCAGAACTACTTAACCCCTGGGTTTTACCCTAATGAGATCATAGACAAATTGGTTTGTTCTGTGGAACAACGCAACATTGTTTTTGTTACCAGATAATTTAATTAATTTGGATTTCATTCATAATTTCAGTCACTTTCTACAGGAAGTTAATACATTCTAGGTCAAAATGGACTGGCAGAGAAGATGGCAGAGAGACGCCCTGGACACGAGGGGCTCAGGGGGTCAAAGGTCAGCAAGAGAACAGTATTCTTCCAGCTGGCTTAATGTCTCACTAAGAGATGTGTTAACACGAGGAGAGTCAGTGTGATACTCTCTCCACTAGCTGCATCAAGTTCATGTTGCACAGACGAATAGATTCGGTTGATCAGTGTGTTCTTCTGAAAAATCAAACACAGAAGATGAAGTGTGTTTGAAACCTAGTCCCACCACTGCTAAATGGCAAGTGTAATTTTCTGACACTATAATTATACAACTATAAAAGCCTGTGGTCATGTCAGCTCTATGAGTGGACAACTCTCCAATCAACATTTCTGCAGCACAAAATAAACACTTGACTCTGACACACTTCCTGCATTTAGTGGCATTAGCAACTGAAATCACAAAGTAGCCTACAATTATTCTAGAAATAAAGCTGTTTAAGATTGTAGACTCTTTTGTCATTTTTGTTATTCTCAGTACATAATGACAGTATTGGAAAGAACTCTACACACTTTTCTAATAAAGATGAATTTCTCTAATATTACCTACTAGTTTGATAAAGCTGACTGATCACACAAGAATCTTTTATCAAGCCACTGATGTGTAACTGTCTGATGCGGGTCAACTTGTTTTAAAGAAGTTTTATAACACCATCATGATTCAGCCAGTTAAAAGCTGAGGCTGAAACTTCACCATCCTTCCTACTAATAGTTCCCTTCTATCTTCCTCCATTGCCACCTATAGAACAACCATGGACATAACAGGCCAAACTCCACTCAGCCTGAGCTGAGGCCCCACACATGTCTGCACCCGGGTTGTGTTTTCTACTCTCAGCTTAACACATTATCAGAGAGGAAGAAGAAGACAACAACTCACTGTCGTCAATTTATTCATCAAGTTTTTGTTCTGGATGTGATATGAGACTAAAAGTATAAATCCATCGTCATTGTTGCAGATCATTAACGTGTGATGTCGTGTGTGTTACGTGAGTTATTTTGTGATTTTAAACGAAACCATGCTTCATTTTTTAACTTACCCCAACCTCCCCACCACACCCCCAACCCCCACCCCATCCTGCTTTGTCTGTTTCTATCTGAAAAAGGGATTTCCTACATTTCCCAGAATGCTTTCCACCACTTAATCAAAACACTGCACAGCAGGCCATTTACAGCACGTTTTCCAACTAACTTTCACCTGAAGATTATTATCGGTTGAACTCTGCTTTTCTCCTACAGTATAATCTTTTTGAGATCACTATAAACCCTGGCAGTGAAAGTCTGGGGACCCATTATAGCAGCAGAAAGAAGAGAGTAATATAAAGCAGTTGGCAGAGTTTCTGATTTTGTTTTTTTGTGGTTCTGACATGCAACCAAAAACGATAAGCTTTGCTATTGATGATTATGTTGTAATCAACAAGAATATTAGTTAGTAATAATGTAACAAATGGGATTTTGGGGGATTTTAAAATTGCATAATGACAGATGAGCGACCATATGTGATTGACTGATTCACTGATTACTCCACCACATGTTTTAATAATGTGCGTGCAATGACTAATACAAAAGCAGCAGGTTAGCCAATAGAACTAGAAACTCTCAGGGTGCAAATCTTGTCTCTGAATACTTGCATACTCTGCAGGCTGCTGATATCAGCTTGTAGTAGAGTGAATTAGCCCCGGCTGAAGGTGACATTTGCTGCATCAATTAAAACTATTGCACCATTGAACCACAACCACTGGCAGTAATTCCCTTTTGTTAAGAGCTCACACCCATATCCAGTGGAAGACAACTGCAGTAAAAAAAAAAAAAAACACCGTAAAAGCAGAAGATACGAGGCGTCCAACTGAGATGAATGTCTGTCAGACAAAAATGAATAGCGGTGCCAAAGTTTGGGACTTTTTGTTGGACTTGATCTGATCTCTATAAATTAGGGACTGACTTTGTTTAGTTGGAATTTGCTTAAAACTCTGAAAACCGTCCCTTGGTCTCGCCTCTGCCTTTGACATTTTCAATAACTGAAACATTTTGTGTTTTCAATCTGTGTCACAGATGCACAGGGAATATCTCAAAGTGGCAGTTTAGCGTTTGCCCAATTACTCAGAGTAAGAATAAAGACAGGGAAAAGAACAAAATGAACCCAGGAATACAAATTAGATCACGAACACCAGTGGGTTTTTCTTTGAATCAGTATTTTAAGATATGTGTTTATTGATGCGCAATGGCTCAACCTTCAAACAACCAAAACTTGACATGCTGTTACTTTGCACTCGGGATTGGTATATTAGCTGCTATCTGTCTCTTACTGCGTAGATAACATTATCAGTCACCCTGTCCTTGTCGAGCCCATAGTAATCTGCGTGCAGCCTACATTCATCTGTTTGGAGAGGAAAGAGTGTTCTCTGTACCCGAGCTGATGCAACTGCGAGTCCAAACCATGCCTTAAGGCATCCTGGACTGTGTTATGGTATACAGTATCTGCTGTAGTCGTCACACTAGATATGAATAAATGTGTCCAGGTCATGTATGGTCTAGTACCGTGTACTCCAAATCAAGTCAAATCCCTGATGCAAAGGCGGCGAAATGTCATCGGATATCAGATTTCTCTGAAGCTCAAAGGGTTTCACCTCACAATAAAGGATACCTACAGTTTTTGATAAATGATAGCCACACTGGGGCTTTCGTCTGACAGTAGTTTTCACTATGCATGAGGTTGAAAATCAAAGCTTTGTTTCTTGGCGACTGTCACCAAAACTTTCCACTGCTTATTCAAAATGAACGGGGTCACATAGGAATCATAAAGCAGGGTTCAACTGGGATTTAAAGCCCTGAAATAGTGGCTCCAAGATGATTAAGAAAAATGTCAAATAGCTTACTATAAGCACATTTTTTAATCAATTTCAATGACTTTTAGTATGTTTTTGGCGTGCAGCTCTGCGCAGCTATAGACATATTACCGTTTCAACTGCCTCAAAATTTTAAATAAGAGTCTGGTTCATGTATGTCGATGATAAGGATGCAGTGTCATCAGGGCTACTGATGGTGCTCAAATTAAAAAAAAAGGAAAAAAAAAACCGCTGTGTAAAGGTTCGCTCTGGTTTCCACACGTTTGTTGTTGAGGGATGTTTTAAGCAATTACACGGCTGTTCATGTCTTGACACTTAAACTTTAACATGTTGAAACGTTAATTGACCTCTAAGCCGTCTGCTAGCTGACACTGACAACAGATATAATGATTTACTCTTTATATGAACTTGAAATGCAGCAAAGTCACCTGCAGTCTACCTGCCTCCACCACTGACTCACGGTATAAATTTCCCATTTTTGCCAGTCACAGCATGTGTGCTGTCAGATCTACCAGATAAGCCTAACACTTGTTCCTGAGGTGCACCTGGTCTATTAAGCATTCATTCCTCCTCATATTAAGCACCAGAAGCTGTTGTTTGTAGGCTCCTACACATACATACACACACACACACACACACACACACACACACACACACATATATATAAACACATAGGTGTGTCGTATCCGATTCATTTAAGATCAAATGAAGTGAGTGGCACTCCTGTAAAGCTTGTTGAAGTCACTTACTTCTTGCTGCCGCTCATCTCTTCAGGTTGCGTGTTATAAATCTCCTTACTGAATATGCTGAGCAGAGCGGATCACCAGAGCGGCTGCGGATGTTTGACCTGACAAAGTAGCACATGGACAGGTTACTTCTCTGCTCTCTGTGGATTCAGTGCACACTACTTCACACTCTGTCAAAACCTAACCACAAGTGTTTGACTGAAAGGAAAGTCTCTTTTGCTACAATAACACCATGGCAAAATCCAGAGAGACATTATACAGCACAGGTATCAAGTAAGACTTATTATGCACCTGCTGCTGGTGCACAAATTAATGATGGATGAGATTTGAAAACATAGTGCAGCAAAATATAATTACATGATTACCATAGGCACTTAAAAAGAAGGAAAGATACAAATAAATATCATGCTGAAACTCTTTGTGCATCATAACAATAACTGTAATAATTCTGTGATACATTTAAGGATAATTTCCAGAACATTAGCACACTGAATAAATATAATGCAGCTGCTTTGGCTCCAAAAACCTAATAGTAGCAGCACACCAGCACAGGAGATTTAAATAGTAGCACAAATCCTGCTAAACGCATGCCAAGTGTCTGTCCCAAAGAACCAATTGACCAAAACAAAACACACTCAAGCTGCGCATTTACGCACAAGCCATCCTTTAATGGTGTAATCAATCATGAACTGTTTCAACAAAACGTCACAAAAATGTCGCTAAAGAAATAGTCGCTAAAGTCCCTAGGGTACTACTGTAGGAAAAGTGACAGAAATCCTGGTGATTTATAACCAAGACGCCTCTTTCCACATGCACGCAAGGCCTTACGAAATAAGTTTACGCTGGTAAGTTGTATGAAGACTTACCGCTGCTTGTTTTAATCTTTGGCTCTGTGCGTTTGGCTCCTGTTGTCACCCCTGCGGTGGCATGAAAGTAAAGAAGTCTACTTCCACTGCTCGGGTAAGTTTGTATGTGGCATTGTGCGGCGGCTGCGCTCAGCATGCTGCCGCCTCTATCTGCTGGACCATCCTTCTGTCAACGCCACTCCTCCGGTGGGAGGTCAGATTGCTCCACTGCTGCACCATCATCTCTCCAACGTTTTTTTTTTTCTTCTAGTTGAACCAAGTCATTGCAGGCTACAGTTGTTGCCAGACAAGGTCAATGCATGAACGCACACGGTTCAACATTGAAGTCGGCAATCTGTGGATATTTCTGAAAACATGAAAAAAAAATTATCCGTAAAGCTAAAATCAATCAAAAAAATATTAGGTAGTTATTCTACATAAATAAATAGCTCAAAAAGTGCTCGAAGGTCTTGGAAGAAGTCTTTCAAAATCCCTGATTTGCGGAATCACAATTGAATACATTCTGTATTTGCACCATTAAAAATTGACATCTGTGTGTGTTTTGGTCATTAAGTTATCTAATGCATCTGAAAAGTATTGCAGGATTATTGCAGTGTCTTCATAAGGGCACACTTGCTGGGAATGTTTATTTATTTCAGCAGTGAATGAGGGATTTTGAATCTACAACGCCATCTGTTGGAGGAATCACGGCAAGATCTGATATCATTGCCTTCATAACTAAATGTATACACCCAGCAGTGGCCTGTACTGTCAGAAGAAAATACAGCCCTGTCCTGGTTACAAAAAAGACATTTTAAAAAAAAAAAAAATTACTACTCAACCCATATTATGTGTCATGCTGACACCACTGCATTGCTTTCACTCTTAAACCCATCATCAGATTATAAATAGGCTACTTGAAGGATCTGTTGAGGTAATCTTACACCACAAGTATTCAAGCGTTATTAAAGCAAAGTAATGAGACCTTTGTTCATTCTTGAGCTGAAGTCTGTCCTTTTGTGATATCTGAGATGTGTCTCAGCCTAACCCACTATTTCCCTCTCATTTTCTTTTACAGGATTTTACACAGTTTAGGGTTTTTTTCAGCCAAAGCCTCAAATTGTCCCCAATCTTTCTGACTTTCAGTTTGCAGGATTTTGAAGAGTTTCATAAAAAGATTGTGTGGTTTTTCTCATTCCTACAATTAAAAAAAAACAAGAAATGTAGAGTTTATTGGCTTTTATAGATTTGTCTCATAGGATCATGCCTTGTCTTGAACTTGGCTGGACATACCCCAGTAACATTTTTTGAATCCATTAAAATACCTTTGTTGCATGTTATTCAGTTTCATATACTATAGCTGCAAAGTCTGTCAGGATCTAAGAAAACCTTTCATGCTTTTAGTTTTATCACCGTGTCCCTTTGAATAGTCTTAATTTTTTTTCTTAACTCATTACCCGTCTTTCAATCAAAACTAACTAACAGTTTCAACAGAACGACTTGGTGAATGTTTTTGATTTAGCCAAGTCCATTTGCGCACAAATCGACTAGCTTAACAAACATACCTGTTATTTTACACATGATAGGAGGCACTTCTTTTTATACCGTCGTCAATGTTGTTAAGAAAGTAACACAAACCCTGATTACTTGTTGTTAATGATGCCCACTTCCGGTAATTTACTCACCGTTAAATGGCAAACAGGTGTGCAGTAGTTAAGTTAGCAATGTTATAATGAATGCAGACAGACAAACATAATTTTAGAAACTTCCCCAACATCAATAACTGATTAACATACAGTAACTCAGTCGGCACAACTTGTTTACGGAAAGCCCCAAAAATTTAAACGGTTTAACAGTTTTTAAAACGGTTCACGCATGCGCTCTTCAATTCAGTGTGTCACTATGAACTTGCCAGTTTGCGTCTTCAGAAGAAAGTTTCCTACGGCGTTGCCAGATTGGGAGGTTTTCCGCACAATTCGGCTACTTTTCTTACACAGCGCGGGTAAAAATTCATTCGGGTGGGTTGTTATAATGTCGGCTACATTTTGTATTGTATTGTATGTTTCCATTTACGAAAAGTTCTGTTATATTTAGGAGGTTTAAATTATAAGGGAGCCATGTGACTAACTGAACTTTTTACAAGTAGGTACAAAAACCCACTTAAAAATAATAGGAAATAAAGTAATTTATTGATAGCTGTCTGTATATCTATAGGTACCTAGCAAACAGGAAGTGCTAGTAAAACGGAAACTGAAACTAAAGATACTGTAAAGTTTGTGGACAGAAGAACAGACATGCAGCCCGGATGACTAACATGTTAGCAAAGAATTACATACATAGGATACACACCCATCAAACAGAGCAATATTACTGTCCCTTTGGGATTGTATTTCTGCCAAATCCAGTATTCACGTATGCCTTCTTTTTTGCTCTTGTTTGGTCTGCACACTTAACTCAGGTGTTTCACTTTCTCGACCAGCCGGTCCCTAACTTTGGCTCTGATAAACCAAGTGAACCCTGTCTAATGGCTTTATCAACGCTTGTTTGCTGAAAACAGCTGCCTGCTGACAGTGGTGAGACACAACATGCAGTAGAGTAAATGAGCTGTAACATCGAAAAACAATCAGCTAATAGAGGCCAAGAAGTTCCACAGAGCTACAGAGTGGCCACTTTTGATTTTGTCATTATGAACTACATCTTTTACATTACATATTGTCATTTGTTCCTATTAATATTACAACGCAGTGAAGTAATTTGGGTTTTTCAAATAATATGATTGTTTTATTTTTGCTGGAGTCAGACTGTATGAATGATGATATGGTGAAATTAGGCTACTGTTTCAAAAAATACACAATAACCTTTGGTTCTGCACTGAGCGCATGATTCTCAAATTTAGTTCCCTGGATTACACACAGTAACAGGAGAGTAATATTTAATCTCTATGAAAATCAAGGTTAAACATTTCTTGCTGGGGATGTTAAATGTTTCAGGTGTCATCTAAGACACGTCCCGATACCTGATACTTTTTGGAAAGCTGGGGGCTATTGCCAAAATAAAGCCAGGAAAGGGACTTGTGATATCGGGGAAATTTATTGACTGAGACATCATTTGTCTGAACTGTCTAGCCAGCGAGTAATTTCATATCTGGTTTATTTTTGTAAATAGGTTTTAAAAATCTTGAAAAAAAAAGTTTCACAAAAGAGATTTATACATATGTCTGAACTGAGATGAAATTTAGATTTTCTATTAAGAATTTATCATTTATGTTTCAAAATCACATTGCGTTGTTTGGGACATTGGATAAAACAAACGGACACTCAGAATTGTCTCAAAAAATGATAATGTGCAACCTTATGTTAAGCAGAATTTAAACACATATTTCAATGATTTCTTCTGTCTAGATGGTTATAAGATAGTGTATTATATTATTTATCTACTTTTAGTGGCATCTCGTGTGACATCAGATATAATTGTACAGTTAAAGTCCTTGGGCCTGTATGCCATTTCTAAGAGTTTTAGTGAATGAATACATTACCATTGTTTTGTAATGGCTTCGAATGGTCATTCAGGATAAGCAACACTTTTACCTGAACATGCCGTAGTCTAAAGTAAGAAATTGCTGTCTTGGGGTTTTACCTAATTTTCCACAAGTTGAAATTTGTTCTCAAAACAATGTTTAATGTTTTTATTCATAACACAAAATATTTTTAAGGCTAACATCAGTACGACATATCTTAAGACAAGTTAGTGTGAGGAGGGATCATCCCTCATACATGAGTGTATAACGCAAAACAGGTGCTGTTTTACACATTTACAACCTGAAGCATGTCAGCATTTCCATGTTTTCCCTCATGTACGTCGTGTTTTATTCATGGAAAAAAGGCAGCATTGTTGAGAGACGTTAAGACAGAATAACATCACGGGCCAGCTACATCTTTGTTTCACAATTCCTCATCTTTATTTCAAATTCCATTTCAAAAACATAAAGCCTATTAAGTATTTGATTTTCCCTTCAAAGGACGCTTTGAGAGGCATTTGTATCAGCTTGTTGGTGCTTTGTAGTTTGAATTGTGCTCTACAGCCAGTGCCTATCTGATGCTGCTGGTCTGATCCCTGATGTCTTTCCACTGCGTTTTATTTAGTGCCAGCTCACGCCTTTCATGTGAAATTGTTCCAGGAACTGTAGCTCTACCTCACCTTTCTTTCTCTGAAATTCCTCAAACCACTCGATGACATTAAAAATGATATTACAGATATTGTCTACTTTATTATGGTCAGATTCAATAAAAATTTTAAAAGGACCAGCTTTATTTGTTGGATTAACTCTATGTTGGATTTATCTTAGTTTATTGTATGAGATATATATGATCATTACCCTTTGGTCACTATTTCACTCACATCAGTGTGAAGCGCAACCTGCAGTTGTGTTGGTGTCGTCAAATTTTTGATGTTAAGTGCATAAATATTACAGAATGATTCATCCTTCCACAGATTTAATTTATGTTTCCTCCTTCCAAAGATTTCTTTTTATGTTTCCTCAGCTTTCTTGTAATTCTGTTTTAGTGTATATTTTGTATCTCTTCAGTCTGGTTTTAGTTACATTTACACTGATGTTTTCAAAATGTCTGAACTGATCAATGTGCACTGCTCTCTATACATTTAACAATTAAACAATAAACAGTGACAAAAACAGGAGATGAACTCAAAATCTTCATTCCAGTTTGTCCACATCTTTGTCTCAACAATTTAGCACCTAATAGCTTTTTCCTGAACTTTCAACCACTTATCTCCATGACAACAGAGCAAACTCATCCCCTGATGAGACTACACCTTGAAAAGCAGTAGAAAAACAAATTTTCTTATTTTTTTTGTTTGTTTGTGAAACTACAATTATGAAGCTAAAAAATGAACACATTCACATTTGGCTGGCCAACTATACTGTTGCTGAAGGATAAAGTGATGAAAGGTAAAAGGAATCAAGTTAACGTGGGTCAATGTCTTTGCTCTTACACATACACATTCACACAATCAATCTAAGTAGCCTACTCCAGACATATATGCCATCAGTCGGTGGAAATTTGGCAATTTGCAATAAGTTACAGGTGTATTCCAGGTTGATGTTATTTATTACTACTAGCTAGATGACATCAAACATTTTATCCTCGTTAAAATGTAATTTTATTGTTTTCCGGCAAGCGGCGCTTTTTCTAAATGTTCAAAGTGTCCTGTTTGTGCAGAAGGATAGAAAAAGTTCATCAGAGAGTCTTACAAAAAGAAGAGGCACAAGTGCTCAGAGCCGCCGAAGCGTATCGCAATGAATCATGGGAGCATTCAGGGGATTGATCTCGCTACTACTAGTGTCTCATCTTCAGTCACTTGCATTGTCTCTGATCATGTAAAGGGATTGCTGGAACGCTGACACAACGCTCAAACTCTCGCGAAATTAGCAACAGATTTGCCCAAAATACTTATTCATAGCCATTTCCGGGTCAGGTGGAGGCTGTGGAGGACAAGACGAAAGGCGGAGACATTACTGGAGAGATTTTGGACTAAACGGACTGGCCTGACAATTGTTTTGAGACCCTTAGCGGTGCATGGCCGCAGCTAACTGCACCTAGCTAGCTGACCGCTGACCGACAGCCCACCCCCTGGTCACATGAAGTGAGTTTGACCGAGGGAGGGGAGGAGGATGGCGGAGCGGGATATGCAGCCTGGAGATCTGCCTGTGCAGTCATCTTCTGAGGTTTCAGAAAGTTCTGGGAGACAAAATTCCTCCGATGAAAACGGACACGCTGACAGTCCAGATGAGACTCTCTCCCCGACCTCGGTGATTTACTTCAAGGAGGCTTTAAACTCCTCGAACTTGAGGTTTGGGAAGGCTGGGTCGCTGTCACCCACTACGCTTCGACAGTATGACTTCCAGATTGAAAGAATCGAGTCAAAGCGCAGAAGTAAGTGCTAACAAACTTTGAAAAGTCCAGATGATGACTCAGCTAGCAAACATAATCCTCCATAATAACCTAATGTACAAAAAACAGAAAGTGTGCCCACTGTTAGCTTAGCTAACTAGCTTGCTAGTGTAGTTAGCTAACTTTGGACTGTTAAACAAACAACTTCCCATCTCCTTGTGACTCAAGAAAACTGCCAGTGACTAACTTAGCTAAGGTTAGGATTGTAATAAATACCATCAAATCTCTTGTCACGTGATTCTCATTCGCAAGTCAGTAATTTTAGGTGGCATGTCAGTGAGTTGACACAGCAAATGTAAACAAGGTGTGTGGTTTATAAACTCCTCTGCTACCTGTTGTTATTGACAGACTTGGGTAATTACTTCGCAATGCTTCTGTTTGGTGTTAGAACTAACGGTGAAATGGTCATAGCTGGCTTTTCTTGAGCCCAAAGTTCTGTCTGTGGTAACTATTATTATGTATGTCATCAATATTTCACATGAACTAACCATCCATGTGCGTTATTGATCACTGCTTCAACTCAGCAGAAAATAAATGAAGATTATAGCCTAGTTACCTACACCCACTTGATAAACTAACTTTACATTGCTTTCACATCTCCACTGCATGATCATAAGAGGATGTAAGCATTGATTACATCCCATATCTCATGAGGAAAAGCAAAGTAACCTGACAGTCCTGTGTAAGTAGGTCAGTAATTGAATCCTGTAGAGTTGCAAAGTTGCAGTTGATTAATCATATTATAGAAGCAACTATTTTGATAATTAATCATTTTTGATTGATTATTCATCAATTCATCAATTTTAAAGTCCAAAAAACATGCTGTGGTTGCAGCTTCTCCAATGTGAGTGTTTCTGTGTTTCATCATTGCAAACAGAATTTCTCAGTGTTATGAGCTGCTGGTGGGACAGATGAAAACATTAGATATTTGAACATTTTCGCTATTTTCTGATTTTATTTACCAAACGATTAATCCATTAATTTGGAAAATAATCCCTAGCTGCAGCCCTGCCTGTACTGTCAGTGATGATTAGATCTTGATCTAAACATGCTGCATGCTTATTGCTTATTGCTACCCAGGCCTACATTTTCCAGTGTAAAATAAACATATGCATACAAGTGCTCTAATGTAATTGTGTGGTGTTTGTAAATTAGCTATTTCTGTAATTCCTTATTACATACAGGCCAACATTTACAATGATACCTATATGTTGATGTTGGTATAGACAATAAAATCGATAAGGCTGATCTATTGGTCGAGCAATAATCAATAATGAAACAAGTTGTTAGTTGTTAAGATAAACATGAAGCGAGGGAAGAGAATAAGGGTGTGTCATGCAACAGAGGTTCACAGCTTGAACTAAGGATGTTGTGATTACATGGTCAGTCTCTAGACATCAGAGAGACCCTACACTGGTTTTTCATAAGCATTAGATTTCAATGAATCTTTTAACATTAATCTGTGACAGGACAATACCTACAGCATGTCTTTAATTAAGTCAACTGATCAATTAGCCAAATAAATCCTATGATTATCTTTTATAGGTATGATCAGTTGTCATAAGACCTTTGACACAGCACTTTTCCAACATGTATGTAATAGGTGGTTTGCAAGCAGCAGGACACATATAACATGACAAAACTTAAATGGACTTTTCCTGATTCTTAAGTCTGATAGCTACTTCATTTACTTGCTTAACCTGACAGTTGTAGCTGCGTTAAATCAACACTGAGCCCTCTGTTGATTTGGACCACAGTTACAAATATTGTAATGTGGACATAGTATTTAAATTTTTCCAAATTGATATGTATATTTTTCTCATCCTCTGGTGACACTGAACATCATCCCCTAGATATCATCTCTTCATCAGTGTCAAGTGTGGTTTATAATTTCGTCAACATGGGCCAGGCCTGTAGAAACTGCACCGGAATATTGGCCTTTTATTTTATAAGAGGTCACTTGGTTTTCCCTAGATGGAAATTAAAAAAAACACAATAACCATTTACAGCCAGGACATCTGGCCTTATTACCCTTGTCGCTCACTGCTGTTGGCGTTGTGCTGTGCTGCTGCAGCCCGTTCAATAATTGCTTTGTCAAATAACAGGCCTCTGTTTCAGGTCAGGGGAGGCTGTTGATGCTTGAGAGACAGATCAGTCCTCTGCTGCATCATTAGCATTGCCTTGGTCCTCTGGGGACCCCCCCCCCCCTTTTTTTTTTTCCTTTTTTTCTTTTTACGCATGCACCATCTGCTCACGTGACAGTGTGTTGCTGTACCCAGCACTACTGTCAGCCATCTTGGTCAACACCCACCCAGTGCATTCACTGCGGTGCACAGGCAGCCCAATCAGAGTGAACCGGTGTTAAGCTGGCCGGAGGAGGGCTGTGATTTCCAGCACGGTGCTCTCTTGCATTTTAAATTCCCAGTCTGCACAAAAGGGATAACAAGAGGTTGGAAGAGGAGGAGGAGGTGGAGGAGGAGAGAGAGCAGGGCAGCCTTTCTCAAGACGGCAGCGTATTTCACTCAGTTGTAACAAGGAGGAGAGAAGGATGCAGGCATAAAGAGGAGGAGAAGCAGCACCCTTTCAGACACCTGCTGTGGGCCTTCTCTGTATTGGCCTTTTTCTCTTCTTCTTTTGTGTTGATGCTGATCTCATCCTCTCTGATTTCCTCTTCTCTCTGACCTGTTTTTTTTTTTTGGGGCCTTCACTGGCTCCTGGAACAAAAGCTACTACGCCTTTTTCCCCTCGGTGGTGTTGGCTTTGCCTCACATCAGCTGAGTCATCATGTCTGATCTGACGCCTCAGAGTGAAACCCCGACTCCCACCACTGACAAGATCACCCAGGCCGCACGGGAGACCATTTATCTCTGCAACTTTCGCGTGTCTGTCGATGGCGAGTGGCTTTGCCTTCGCGAGCTCAACGACATCTCCCTCACGCCAGACCCAGAGCCGGCGCATGAAGGTAATGTGGCAGCTTAGTTCAGCGTCTGAGGAGGTTTTTGTGGACACGGTGGGATCTCTGTTTGGGCGTGGTGGTACAGAAGGAGCATGTTTCACCTAGTGAACTGTGCTGATGTGTTCTGTTTGAGCTGTGTCATGGTGGATTTCAGAGGAGACGGTTTGAGAGTCACACAGCAGGATGACGTTGCTTGTAAATAAGCCAGGGATGGGCAACGAAACAACCAGGAAGTACGGGTTGTTTTGTGATGAGAATTTATTAGAGCTTGTGGTAAATCAGATTGACAACAAGTATTTGATCCATTATATTTGCTGTGTTTTTCCTTGATCTTTGGAAATATTTCAAGGTTTGCATGTTGTTTATTTGAATGTTTTTTTCTTACACTCACTGAGACTAAACCAGACGGGATGCAACTGAGTCCAGATATTTCAATTTGGCAGCGAACACATACCTTGCTTTAAACAGATATGCATTTACTGCACTAAGTGTTGTTTTTCTCTGGTTTTGAATTTGATAGAGATCACAGTATCTGCTGTGTGCTGATCAATACGACAGATGCTGTTGTATCTGTAGAGAGACTTCCTCATCTGTTGCCACGCCTTCTCTCAGTATAGACCAGGCAGGTTGGCCAGTCCACAGTTTCCCTAAGAAAGGGGGGCAGTTCAGACTTTTCCTACACTGCAGCATCAGCTCAACATTTATGGTCTACTGTAATCATGTTACAGAGGACAGTTACAGAAACGTTTGATTTGTCAATTGCCTGTAAGATAAAGTCTTACACTGCGGGTTACAGGACTATGATTTTTAATTTTCCTCTTGGCAGTTGCTATTTATTCCAGCTGATACTGATATTTTTCAATTCACAGCAATATTATCACATGAATAGTTTCCACTGGTGGAGTTTATCCCTTAGACTTAACCTATAAGGCTCAGTGCACAAGTATTTCATCTCCGTTTTTAGTAATATGTGACATTTATTTTGGAAATCACTTTTCACACATGCTGGTTCTTGCATTTTCTTTGTGTAGCAGGGGAATTCTTGAATGCCTCCTTGTAAAAAGCTGATATCCTTTACTCATTGCAACTTTTAGAAATTCATAAATCAACAAAAACGTAGACAGGCTAGTTTTTGGTATTACAGTAACTACGTGAAATAATTCATCTAGCTTTGACTTGTTGTTCATGTGGGATATGTTCATGTTAAAATCCGGGAATTCATTTTGTAGCATCTGAGGCATTTGAAGGTCCCATATTGTATAAAGTGAGATTTAGAATGACCTATCTGAACCCACCATCCAACCTTGCAGGATTCGGTTTCTCTGAGTGTTTATCTGTTTTATTTTTACTAGATCGCTCAGAAAACTCTTCTCAAAACCACAAATATATTTTCTTATGGATCGACACTTCAAATAAAACAGGAAAAATGTAAAATATGGGACCTTTAACATATTATAGTCATTAATGCACATCTATTGATACAGTTCGACTCTTTTTTGTGACATGGACTGAATCGGAAGTCAGGCTGTGATGTTGTTGCATATTGATAATTAAATAGAACATAGACTATACCTCATTACCCAGCTGTCCACTTTCATCTCAGTGTTTAACTGCTAAATTGAATGTTGCAGTCACCTGTAATGAGGAGAACTTCTCTATTAAAATCAGAGCTGATAGTCCTGATGGAGACTGACACAATTTTAGCAACAAAACACATAACGTCCATATTCTGTTTCAGAGTCTAATCCTTGCAAATGCAAATTTCAGACCAAATGTATGAATGTTTAATAATGTCAATAAGCTCCTCGACTAAAAGCCCCTCAGTGTCTGTTATGTACCAACATAAATAATGGATGAGGCACACATGTATAGATGGATCATATAAAGAAATAAGAGTTGACTGCATTAGGTTTGTTTTGGTTAAATTTCCTCTGTCGGGTCTATGCCTTGTTTTAGCTTTACATTACAAATGCATCAAAGGTTTTGCTGTGTTAGCTCCTACAGTTAGTTTTAGCTTTCATTCTCGCGGAGTAAACAATTAGAAAAATTTTTAGAACTTTTTCATCTTGTATTTCCAGGTCAAAACCATGTTACTTTTACAGCCTGAAAATCATTTGATCTTGTGGAATTGAAGGAAACATGGAACTGACTCGAAATAGTTTTTATTTCCCCTGACAGGTCTTGATAAATTTAGCTCCTGAGTTATTCTTGCTGCTCAATGTTCGTGTCATTACTATGAGGACTTAAAAGACCTGTTTTCTTTTTGTCTCTTTTTTTAGATCCCAAGGATCCCATCGCAATCGAAAGGCTTAACTTGATGAACATGGCCAAACTGAGCATCAAGGGCCTGATCGAGTCTGCTCTCAACCTGGGACGTACACTCGACTCTGACTATGCACCTCTCCAGCAGTTCTTTGTCGTGATGGAGCACTGTCTGAAACATGGGCTGAAAAGTACGTATGTCACACTTCACAATGTTATCTGTCATCTCTTCAAAACACCATGATCGGTGGTTCTTACAGGTCTGTAAGGATTGAAAATCAAAATGTGGGATCTTGATCACTTTGGTAACTGTCCAGAATACATATCAGATCCACAGTTTGTGTAGTTGTGAGGAATATGTGCAATAACTTTATCCAGCCATCATATTCAAACAAACTAAAAAGATGTAAAAGGGATTAAAATGACAACTTTGCTGATTAAATGCTTTGTATTTACTGAAAACAGAGTACTTATTTTTGTCTTTTCTGTGCACTAGAATAGTTTCTGGTTAGTTCCTGCTGTTTATTTATGTCCCGAGTGATGACTCAATGACCTGATTTCCTTAAAATGAGATATCTCAACAAACACTGTGTCTCAACCATCAGCTAAGAAGACCTTCCTGGGGCAGAACAAGTCATTCTGGGGGGCGTTGGAGCTGGTGGAGAAGCTGACGCCTGAGGCAGGAGAGATCACTGCCAGTGTAAAAGACCTGCCTGGCCTCAAGTGAGTCTGTTACATCATTTCCCTAAAGAGCGCGGGCAGATTTCACCCAGTCATAAAGATTTTATTGATAAAATCAATGGGATTGATACAAATAAATGGGAATTATTTCTTTTTGTAGCCACGTGGAGCTCCTTTTCAAGTTGCAATTGTTTGTTTAAGATTATAATGACTTGTTTTTTTTATGTATTATGTTGCAGTTGTTGGGTTTGAGTGTGTTTATATCCGACCTCCCTGTTTGATGACAGAACTCCTCTAGGCAGAGGGCGCGCCTGGTTGCGACTGGCCTTGATGCAGAAGAAGCTCTCCGACTACATGAAGACCATCATCAACAGAAAGGACCTGCTCAGGTTCGTTGGAGTCACACCAGTGCTATCTACAAATAAAACATTTGTGATTGTTATGTCATTTATTATATTTCTTTTTCCACCAAGAAGTGCACATTTAGAAAAGGAACACAACAGGGTTTCTGTAGGTCTTTAAAAGTCTTCAATAGCATTGTATTCAGTTCCTTCAAATATATATTATTAAAAAATGTACAAAGGTCTTAAATATTTCTCATCTGTCATAGAAGGTGACATTAATTATAATTCATTTGTAATTTAAGAGACATTACAGAGCTAGGAAGCTCACTAGCTTAAATAGGTCAGGTCAAGATTTCAGCTTAAACATAAATTAGCTTTAATTAATCAATTATTTCTGAATTTGATAATCCATCCGTCACTTTGACTGCTTATCTGGTTTCAGGTCAGATACATTTGTTATGTACAGCTGGGAAGTGCTGACAAAAGTGTCCCATTAATCTCAATAACTGTAGGACTTATATTCCCCACTAGTTTTCCACTATTCATTGACTAGTATGTCTCTGAAAAAGATATTTAATTGAGTTATATGGTATTAAAAGCTTTGAAAAAGTCTTAAATATGAGTGTGAACCCTGCTGAAGCAGTTCTCTGTTTTTTCACCCGTCTCCTCGCTGTAGTGAATTCTACGAGCCGAATGCGTTGATGATGGAGGAGGAGGGAGCCGTCATCGCTGGACTGCTCGTTGGACTCAACGTCATCGACGCCAATCTGTGTATGAAGGGAGAAGACTTGGACTCGCAGGTTATTCTGACTTTCACTTTCACTTCCACCACGGCACACGATTAGGAACGAAATCAAATGGGCAGAGGGAGGAAGCGAAGGACATTCATATCTCTCGGTTCTAACACAGTGTTGATGTCTGTGTAAACTGAAACGCTGTAAATGTAAATAAAGAAACGAGACACTGTGAGCAACACAGTTTACTTTTGGGGGAATATTTTGTATTTAGTAAGCACTGGATTTACAGTAGAAGCAAATATTTAGCACCTCTGTGCCATTAGTCCATCGTCGTATACATTAAAATTCTTCACATAGAAATTCTAAAACAAGCAAACTGTTCAGGAATCGCTGCTTCGTGCTCGATTAGTCGTCACTTTAGGAACGAGGCCAGAGTCACTGGAGGGACGGGCCAGTTGCCAGTTAACCAATCGTCAGTACAGTGAAGTGAAACCTTTCCTGTAACAAACCTCATGTTAATTTGAGGCTTGGCTGAACTCTAAGATATTGACCTAACCTGAATGCATCTAAACCCTGCACCCTTGTATTTTTGTTCTTTAATATAAAACCTGTGCTTTGGTTTCCGTTGCCATTGATTTTCTTTCTCTTCTTAAATTACCTCTACAGGTCGGGGTGATTGATTTCTCAATGTACCTCAAAGATGGCGGACACAGTAGTAAGAGTGCAGAGGGGTGAGTGCTGCTTCCTGACCTTTAAACCAAAGTCATTGTCATTTCAATCCATTTTTAATCTGTCCAGCCACCAGCAGTAGTCACAGTGAAGTCAGCAGTCTTCAGCCTCGTACTGTTGTCCATCATGGATCGACTTGTTGACATTATATGAGCTTTACTTTTAGCTCTGATGGTACTAGGTGACGTGGTTTACCTTTAGAAACTGGCCATCAAGTGATAGTTTGTCCTGTCACTGGGGCCAGTGATTCTGCCACGTGGTAAATTAGTGTTGACTGTAAGTGGCAGTTTATTAGCTGTTTGTTTGCTTTGCTGAATGAATAGTTTTAAAGAAAAACTAAAAAAAAAAAAAAAAAAACTGTAGATACATCAGGGCAGTTAGTACTTATTGATTGTCACTTATTGATTAAACTGCCAAATATTTTCCTGATTAATCATTTGGTCTGCAGAACATTAGACTGATTGTGTGTCCTTCCAAAGATATAATATATATATATATATATATATATATATATATATATATATTTATATATATATACAAAAATGTTGAGACCATGAGAAGCAGAAAATTCACTGATTCATTTTATGTTGATCGACTAGGCAGTTAATTGAGTAATTGTTGCAACTCTACCAGTATGAGACAAGCTTCTATTGATGATTTAAAAAATATTAAATACAGAAAAAGATTAGATTTTTTCAGTTGTTACTCCTGTTGGATTGTTACACCCTCTGCTGCGTCCTTTAGTTTGAAATATGGACTTTCAGTTTCAGTGTAACTGTAACTGTAACAGCCATGTTTTGATCTGGCTACACCACTAACTATAGAGAAAAAGTGTCCTGGCTCAGTACGGAGCTAAAAAAAAATCTATTTTCTATGCCTTGCCTATTTTCTCTCTGGGTCTGTTTCACACTTCAACATGTTCCTCATTATGAAAGTGAAATATTAGACGTTCTTCCGGTGGCTGCAATCAATGATAGACAATTGATCGTTGAAATGATCATGTATGAATACAAACCAAGGTGGCTAACAGCTAACTACATGTTAGTTAGGTTATGCTGCAGTATGTCTTATTCCATCCTCAACGTGTAGTTCATCTCTCTCTCTCTCTCTCTCTCTCTCTCTCTCTCTCTCTCTCTCTCTCTCTCTCTCTCTCTGCTCCTTCAGTGACGGTCAGATCACAGCCATTCTCGACCAGAAGAATTACGTGGAGGAGCTGAACAGACATTTAAGGTTTGTCAGATTCACTTCACTCTGTTCACCTTCTTCCGCAGCTCGCCCAGCCTTTACCTCGTTCACTGAAAGTGATGTTTCTGTCTGTTTATAGCGCGTCAGTAAATAACCTGCAGGCCAAGGTGGACGCTCTGGAGAAGTCCAACACAAAGCTCACAGAGGAAGTGAGTCTCAGTACAAAACGTCTGCTTCTGCTTCTCTGCACAGCTGCAGGGTTTTTTTTTTTTTCTCTTTTTTTTCTCTCTTTTCATTAAAGAGTTGTTTTGTTGATTTTGTCTGCACAGCTTGCAGTGGCAAATAACAGGATCATCACCTTACAAGAAGATGTGGAGAGAGTAAAAGAGGAGAGCTCATATCAGCTGGAGTCCAGAAAGGTGAACAGATCATCAGTAAAATAATTAAATATATGTACAAACAACATACAGTGCTTCTGTTATGAAAGAGAAATGTTGCTTTTTGTCTTATTATACATGTCCCTGTTTTGTTCAGGCGTTAAGAAGCGACTCTGCAGCAGACGGACAAGCGCTGGGCGAAACGCGCAAGCAGCTCAAAGAGGAGACTCTGCTGCGATTGGTGCGTTTAAGGCTCTTAATGATGGTTGTTTAGCTCTTGTGTAGAGCTTGATGCTGCGGTGGAATTGCAAGTGTAGCTATAACTGCTATCACAGTTTCGATTTGGTGTTAAAGTTTTAAAGTCACTGAAAAGTTTCTCATAGCGTGTTTCTTCTCTCAGTATTTAGGTAGTGGTTAGGCTTCGAACCACACTTTCATTAAGTCTTATTCAGACCTTTTTTGTAACTACATCTGATAGTAGTTTAGTTAAGACATATGCACAGTGTATAATTGACATTGAAGCTTGAGAAATCTGTACATTTTAAATCTTGAATTTTCCTGCAGTTGCAGACCTATAGACCTGTATTTTTCTGAGTATGGAGTGTGGCTCTGAACTTCGAGCTGATGTCTGTGCAGGATGTGGAGAAGGAGCTGGAGGTGCAGATCGGCATGAAGCAGGAGATGGAGCTGTCGATGAAGATGCTGGAGAAAGACATCTGTGAGAAGCAGGACGCTCTGGTGGAGCTCAGACAGCAGCTGGAGGACCTCCGCACCATCAACCAACAGCTCAGCCACAAGTCACAGGTGAAGCTTCATGTCTGATCCTCCCCCAAGTGTTCATTGGCGAAAATGCCAAAACAATTTAGGTGCTAAGCAGCTGCTGCTGTGGCGTTAATTGCGTAGGAAGTAATTTGTAGTTTATTTCTTAAAAAGCTTTTCTGGTGTGAAATTACTTTGTAGAATTTGTAACTTGAAAGGTTTAAACAAGTCAATAACAAAGTGGCCTTTACACACCGCAGCATTTTATCATAAATCTACTCCAAGTCAAAAACAAAATTGAATAAACAAAATCTTGTCTGAAAAGCTGCTGCTTTCCACAGCTGCCTTATTACAGGTCGCTCTCACACTCCATCTGAGGTCAGAGCTCATGGAGACGACTCAGCCAGTTAATGAATGAAAAGACACTTTTAAAACTGAACATGCTGCTGAAACGTTGAAATGAAATAAAAAAAGATCCAAATTATATCCACTGAGTCACTGTTATGAGCTTGAGGGAGGACACCAGCTGACTAACGTGGCTCATCTTCCTCAGAGCGCAGATGCCAGCTCTAAACAGAAGAGTGACGTCATCGCTCGCCTGGAGGAGAAAATAAACCAGATGTCAGGGACCGTAAAACAGCTGGAGTCCAGGTGAGGACAGTCACAGCAACACAATTATTTATTATTTAATTTGTGAAATGGTATCACTCACTTAAAAATCTCTTACCGTCCTGTTTGTCATTTTCCCCCTTCACTTTCATTATCATTATTTTTCCTCTATCATTTATTTATCTTTTTTTTTTTTTTAAATCAGTGAGAAACATTTGGTGAAACAGGCCAGAAACCTGAACTCAGCAGCAGGGAAGCTGCTCCACCTGCAGCAGTAGTGGAGCCCCTCTGCTCCTTGAGCGCTTTCATAAACCCCAATACAAACATACAACCCTGCCTAATATAGAAATAACCAAACTAGGATGTTATCTTTTTTCTGTACAATGCTCCTTTGTTGTTGAAAATAAAATTAAAAAAAAAACATCTTCCCACAACCTCCTGCAGTGGCTCTCCAGCATCAGCTTTGAGTAGTGTGGACTGAATCGATCCTTTTAGCAGCCTTCAATCCTTGTGTTCTCTGACAGATGTGTGCGCCACATCAGAGTTATACTTTCCTTTGGCAGGCATTTCTTAAAAATACGCCATTAATGCTTTTTTGGCAAAGGCAAGATGAGTAGAAAGTCCATCGTGGACAGTTTTAAGATGATGATTTATGTGCCAATGGACACATCCTGGGTATTTGTGCGGTAGTGGACTCGCTGTAATGTTATTCCGAAGAATTCGACCACTACCAGAGACTGTGCTTGAACATTTTCAACCAACAATGACTGACAGAATAAAAAAATCAAATAAATCAGAGAGACAGAATCCGAACTGATGTTTAGAGATTGACATCCAAGAACTTTGTTGTCATTTGGTAAATCACGTTCAAGTGTCGCAGGCCAGGACAGGAGCAGGATAAAGTCAGAAGAAAAGGGCAAAATTAATTTATTAATTTTGAATTGTATGTGAACATAACATTGGTGTAAACTGTAGTAATCATTAGGCTAATAAAACAATAAACAAAAACGGCCCGCTTCATCTTCTTTGGCTAAAGTCTCCCTGTTGTCCTCGTTGGGTTTCACTCTTTAGATCTTTTTAATTTTAGTTTTAGAAGACATCTCTTACCAACCGTGTTTCTTTCCATCAAGTTATTCTTTTATCATAAGTTTGTGTTAACCCGCTCACCCCACACCAGATGCAAACAGGCTGAGAGAGAGAGGGATCTGGCTGTCGAGGCGAACCGGCTCTTCAAACAGGAGTTTGGAGACAAAATTGAGAGTCTGCAGGTGGAGGTGGAGCAGCTGAGGAAACACAGGTAAAGTCTGAGAAAATGGCAACATGATGCTTTTAATGTCTTTTTTTTTTTTTTTTTTAAAGGACAACTGGTGATATTCTGTAGTTTTTTTTATCGTGAACAAATCCATCATATAGCTTAACACATCAATGGGTCGGGCTGTTGCACTGGGTGACGTGTTTCTTCTGCCACAGATACTCATTAGAGCGGTACATGTGTTTTAAGTCCCACATTTTCCTCTTCTCCTGTGTTTTATTTGAAGTGTTTATCCATAAGAAGATATATTTGTGGTTTTAAGAACCAAAAAACATCTCAGTGTAGTTTTACATCTCCACTCTCAGGCTTCACTCTGGAGCTCTAGTAACAACAGGTCTGTGAGCCAATCAGAAGAGAGGAGGCTCTGAGCCTCTCTCTCAAATATATCAGTATTAATATAGAAACTAGACCTGATCTATAATCAAACTACACATTGAAATCTACCTTTATACAATATATATTAATCCACTGTTGAAAACACTCACCAACACATTCAATATTTCCTCGTGTTTGAGTAACATTTGCTAAAAACTACAGTTCCCAGATTTGAATGTGAATGAAACTAATATCTGTGAGCTGTTTTTAAAGATTTACATCTTCAGTAGGAAACAATGGCTTGTGGCCACAGTGTGAGTGCCAGAGTGTTGAAAGATGAAGTAAAACAGTGTTGGTTTTGGTCTCTTTGGATTTGTTGGCTAAAATAACAACAAAAAAAAAGTGTATCTCCAACCATATCCTTTAAACGACTGTCACTGTCAAGTTAATTGTGATTTATAGAGCTTCATGCCTGTGTTATTGTTAGTGCAGCTGTTAAACAAATTGAAGCCCCTACACCTCCCACAGTCCTGACAGTTCCTGTGGTGAAGATGATGTTAATGCTTGGGTCAAAGAGTTTATTCCCGGCTTTACCAAGGAGGATAAACATTAGTTGTGACTTTAGAGCTGAAATGTGCCCACCTACTTCTTTAGCAGCCTGGGTGCCAGAGGGAGATGTCTTATTCATTTTCTCCTTCATTCTGAAAATAATCCCTTCATGTGATTTTGGAGCGTCTGAACCAGCTACAGATTCTGTCCCAGTTAACGCTTATATGTGTGAGAAATGGGAATAAAGGCAAAGCTGTTTTTAACATCTATAATTCTTGTCCCATAACTGCACCTCTCCCAGACGTAAGTACATCTTACATAGTTCACAAGGACATAAGTTGTCATTGTTTATCAGTTGTTAATATGAACACATTGAGGTATTTTGCCCTCCAAAATAAAGTATTTCCTGCTTGGAAAAGAAGCAGAGCAGGTGCAGCTGGTAGCTGGTCTGAGTCGAGGCCCTTTATTAACCTTCCAAAGGGTCCCGGAGCGAAAAGTAGTTGTTTTGACTCTGTGTTTACCCACCTTTTTAAAAAATAGCATTTTCATTATAGAACTGAGCTGAAGATCAGAGCTGAGATAATTGGCTGATTAGTCAGTGGACGGAAGATGAATTGGCTTGATAACTGATGAATCATTCAAATCATTTGCCAAAAGTTCATTTGCTCCAGCCTTAAAATGTGAATATTTGTTTTCCTCAGTTTCTATTAAAGTAAACTCAAAGATGTTTTACTTGTCAGACAAAAAAAAGACATTAGAATATGTTTAGTTGGGCTCCTAACTAACGTTTTACAGCCTGAACAAAATACCCGTCCGACCTGTTGATGATGAAAGGAATCGTTGGTTGCAGCTTTGCAGTTCGTCTGTGATGGAATGAATCTACCTGACCTGAGGCTTTCTGTGTGTTAATTACCAGACACAGAAAATAAAAATGAAAACACAACTTCAAAACAAAGATGCATAATATAAACTAAAACAGTACCGGTCTTAAAACTAGATTCTGACACAGTCCCTCTGCAAGACCAGTGTCACATGATAGAGAATGGAGGATCAATCATAGCTGATATTTTAATTTAATGATACAAATTTCCTACAAGTGGATTTAATCAAATTATTTAAGATATGAAGAGTAAATCTGGTGTTCTGGGTTCACGGCTTTAAAGCTTCTCTGGTGATGTTTGTGACCTTGCTTTAGGACAGTGATGTAGTGCTTCACCTGTAAACTGGGAGTAACCCCACCAGCAGATCCCGCATCACATTCATGTAAGATGTACTGTGATGTGGGATAAAATGTAAATGTAAGTGACGGTACTGTCAGTTTATGTTTATGTTACAGTAATCATAAATCATTTGAGAATTTTACTGCATTTTCTTTTGGATGTTAATCATCAGAATAAGTCTGTATTGTATTCTTTGTGTCTTGTTGTTTATTAATCTGTTCCCTGCTTTGTGTTTGTCTTAATGTTGTTGTTTCAGGTCTAATCTGGAGCATGAGCTGAGAAAAGAGCGAGAGCGAAAGAGCGAGCATCATCACCTCAACGCCGCATCCAGACAGCCCGGTACTCCTCAGAGGGAGAGGAGACAACCGGAGAACATACCGAGAGTACGTCTGTGCTCACGTTTACACCGAGGTAAAGAGCTGTGTACTTGGACTTTGTACATTAAGTGTCTTTTTTCCAACAGAATCTTCCAGAATCCCCATCAGTGAAAAGGGAGAGTGACCAGTTACACAGTGGACAGGAGGACAAAACCAGCCTGAGCTCCAGCCTGTAAGTAGTTCAAAATCTGCAGTTTTAGAAACATCGTTAATGTTATGAAAAAAGATCTTGACTTTTTTCATGTCTCACTTCTTCCCTTAAGGTCCTTGTCACATCATGAGGACGAGCAGGTGAGGATTTTACCTTTAAAACAACCTCTGATTTGATTTTATTACATGACGAATAAGATTCAAATGTTAAACCTTTAATACATACACTTTTCCCAACTAATTTTGCAGCAGCAGATATGTTCTACTAACCAGATTACATTTTCTATTCACATGAGGAAATGTTAGTTTATGTATCTAGCGACTTTTGATTAGTAGATAATGAATGAATCAGTAAAATGTTCACTCCCGGTGTCCCAGTATCTGCTTGTCGTGACTGCAGCATCATTACATTGTTTTTTTTTTTAATGGTTCTGTTTAGACTCTCAAGGCTCTTGGTTCAGGTACCTCCCAGTAAACCCAGTGCAGTTCATAAACACATTGCCTGCTGAAAACAGTCTACAGCAGGTAGAGCTATCACTTAAGTACAGTATGTGTTTATTGAAGTAATGAGATATTGCTGTTTTACTGGTTTTCTGCAGGACGAGTCCTTCGTGGAGATCAGCCATCCCTCCATGTGTACGATGTGTGAACAAGACGAGTCCCTCCTGAAGACGAAGGTACAAAGATTTCTAACTAAAGGTTACAACATTTATTTATTTAAACTCATTTGATCCAGACTGTCTGAAAGTATTAAAATCATACAGGCACTTGCATTGTAATGGAAGAGGCTGAAAACATTACACGACCTGTTTCCTCATGGTGAGATAACATGTTGATGTTTTCATACATTTTAACTCGAATCAGAAACATACTGACAACGATTTTAATGCAAAGTTTGAGCAGAAGCATTTTTAGACAAAGTATAATGTCTCTTTAAGAAATCAGCTGGTTTCGACCTGCATTTCCCACAAACGGCGAAGAAAGAAAGAATCAAAGAATCTCTTGAAGACTCATCCAAGTGTCTTGTTTCTTGAGCCTCCTGGTTTTCAGATGTGAAGCTCTAGTGATGTGTTTCTCTCTCGAATCAACACTTACTTAGTTTCAGCTGAAGACGCGTCCGATGTCTCCGACTGTGGTTTATAATTCTGTTTTCCTCCCTCCAGAAACAGTGTAAGAACTGCAGCGGCGTTTTCTGCGAGAGCTGCGTGTCCAACGAGCTGCCGTTGCCCTCCTCCATCCTCCCGGAGACCGTGTGCACCGCCTGCTACTCCCTGTTACTCCAGCAATACGCTTCAACGCCGACATGAGCGCACTCGGACACAAATTGACCGGACAACGTGGAAACCAGAGGCATTGATTTGTAAAACTGGCACTGCGAAAATGCACTTTTTCAATTCATGGCTTCAAATGTCGTGACAGATCTGAGTCCTGAATTCTGTGGGATATTTTAATCACTTTTAAGTCAGCAGTGTCCAAACGTGCAAATGTGTGCCATTGACAGCTGTGCGTGTGCAGGTTTTTTATTTTAGCCAAATACTGTTGTGGTCATAAACCCTCTCTTCTGTTTGAAAGTGTGTGTTGGGCTGCTGTGGTATTTTTTATTTTTCTTTCCCAATGGAAACCTGCACTAACGCAGCTGAAATGGCACAAAAACAGGAATCATCTCATTCATTTAAAAACTGACTCTCCACAGCGTCCACTGAGTGGATTATTGATGAAAAGGTCAACTGACAATATTTTTAACCTCAGTTTTAAAAGATTTAAAAAGAAGGAAAAACTGGATTTTTCATAACAGTTTCATCATATACCAATAAGAATATCTATGTGGTGATCAATGAATGTTCAACATGGAACCAGATTCAGGGGAAAACTGACAAAATCATCACACCTTTGACCAAATACAATTATATAAAACATGTCAGTATTTAAAGCTTTTTACACAACAGAAGAATGTTGTAAAATGTTAATTTCACTGAGCCTAATGAGTTCACGCAAACATTTAAGACCAGGAAAAGACAAATATTTAAGTTACATCACGATATTATAACAGAAATATTGAAATTATATAAGCAGTATACTAAAAATCTAGTCTATTATCATAATATTGATGTGTTCAAATTTTCAGAGGGATAATTCACCAGTTGGGAAATATGTTTATTTGCTTTTTTTGATAAATTAGATGAGAACTCTCATGTCTTAATATGGATCTGATGGTTGGCTTAGCTTAGCATAAAGACTGGAAATACATGGAAACGGCGAGCCTGGCACCTGTCCTCCAGACACAAAATCCTCCTATAGGCACGTTTGAAGCTCACTAATTAACACGTTGTGTCTCGTTTTTTAAAATTTGTATAAAAATCAAAATGTGAAAATGACGTGTTGAGGATTCATGAGGATTATGTGTCAGGACTACTTGGCTGGGAGCAGTAACATCATGAAGGCTGTGTAAGGTTGGACTCCTGGAACTTGTTTTTACCTAAATTAATTCACATATTAAACAAACAAGATATAAAGTGTTCATTTGTGAGCTTTAGAGCTGCCAGTAGGTAAATGTTTTACCTTTGGACTCAGGCTAGCTGTTTCCCCCTGTTTACAGTCTTTATGCTAAGCTAAGTGGCATCTTACTGCAGCCTCATATTTAGCGTACAGATATCAGCCGCATCTGTGTTTGAAACAAAGCAGATAAATTATTTCCCAGAATGTCTTGACTTTCCTAGTTTACAGAGCTGAATATAGTGGGTATAATATTTCTTTACTGTTGTTGGCATTAACAAAAAGAGCTAAAAACTCACTTCAGAGTCTGGTTTATCTTATCAACAGTGCGGCATTTAGATTGTAGTCTGGATCATCTAACCTTTTTTTCTGGGCATCTTAACATATGACGGCACTTTGAAATGCATGACTCTGCCCGCCTGGGTTGAAGTGGGTGCATCAGCGGATCTTTATAACAGCTACTTTGATGTTTTGTTGATTTCTATGAGGAAAAACTAGAAGCTGAGCAAAAGCAGTTAAAATTTTTAGTCCCGATGAAACTAATTAACATGTGATATGGAAATGCTTTGTAGATCAACAATAAACTTTTATTAAATTTTACCAGAGTATAACTTTGGATTATTTGTGATAGGGAGAAATTCTTATCATCGTTGGTCGAGGTGTTTCAATGAAGAACGAGCGCTGGAGCCCAGGATGTCTTACGCTGAGGATGTTTACTGAAGCTCGGCCGAGGAGAAAGGAGGACTCATCAGTACAGTCTCCTGTGTGTGATGTCAGTCTTTGTACACTTAGAGAGATTACTATAGATAGCTTACACTCCATAATCGGCCAAATATCTAAACGGAGAAGCAAGGAGGGATGTGTGAATAGACTATTGGTCCATTAACCATAAACAAGGAAACTTGATTATACACGCCCAGGTGCTAATTCTCAGGACACCCAGCCACTTGTTACTGACCATCCAAGGTCTTCTGTTATCAACGCTGGCACCAACAGTTTCAGCAGAAAACCACAGCTGCGTGTGGAGCGGCTGCCTGAGCGTGTCAAGGCCTGTAGGATTTAATGCAGTATCTGTGGCTCAGCGACCAGTCATTCATTAGGTAGACAAGAGAAAATTCCCTCACAATTTCAACCTGTGTTTCACCATTCAGTTTCAGATAATCCTTAAATTCTCCTCTGTGAGCAAAACCAGAAGCTAAAAACAGAATATTTAAGAATATTTTTCACTGTGCAGGATGTGATGTGTTTATTCCTTTTGAATTTGCACACACACAAACATATAAAATACTGTGAGGTAGAAGTGGGTAGCTGATAAAACTCAGCACCTAAACTTTCCATTTCGCTTCACCCACACATCTAAACAAAATACATTTTCCTGCAGTTTTACCAGCCAAAAAACAAACTGTTAATTTCACACAGAAATACACTGGAGACCAGCTTTTACACAGGGTCAAGTGAATTCAAAAATGTTAAAAAATTAAAGTTAAGATTTGATTTGAAGTCCAGCTGGAATTAAACTTGAGTGTCATTAACATAACCGGCGTGGTGCTGACTCCCTCACAGTTTCTCAAACCTGAAATAAGTTGGAATAATAAGCTGAACCCTGTTTGCAGTCCTCAGTTCTGTTATCTGCTGTATAAATGAAAGCGAGACTGTAACTGCGCCAATATCAGGTTTCACAATTCTACAGAAATTTACGAGAAGTGTCTCAATTCTCTTTTCTTGTTTTCACTCAGTTACAGCGCTGTGCAAAGGTTTTTAGGCACTTTAGATGTTTTGTTTTTTATCAATCATGTCATGCCACCTTGGAGGAATCTCATTAGTCCCCAATCATTATTTTTTTCCAGACAAAAGTAAAAAAAAATTTAAATATACATTTTTCATCTTGAGTTTTTATCCTTCATTTTTCTTCTTTTCTGGTCCTTATTTTTCAACAGGTTCAAACACAAACTCACCCAACGTTTCTGCCTCTTTGCTTCCTGGAACATTTTGTCTTATGACCTGCTGGTAAAACAATTTCTCAATTCTCTATTTTGACAAAATTAACATGAGAAATTATTTGAATGTTTCAGTTTTTAAGTGACTCCTCTTCTTCTCATTATCTGCTGGACATCAGATTATAGACTTAACATTTTGTGCCACATCTCAACACTATAAATCTTTAGTAACGTAACACAGAATAATAAATCTTCAGGACTTGCTCCTGTTAAATGAAGACAGGTCAGGTTGTTCCTTTGACACCAGGAATGTTTATTGATTGAGATTCACATCAGACTGGAAAATAAATGCAATAGTGTGTGTGTGTGTGTGTGCTTGGCATCCGAGTGTCAGCATTCACCTGCCAGAGAAAGTACAACAGGTTAAATCACATGTGGAGGGGAGGTTTTAAAACCAAATCTAATTTTACAAAAGAAAAGCGGCACAGAGACAAAAGTGTGATATTATTTTGTTCCATAAAAAGATGGAATTTCTCACTTCGGTGTTACAGTGGTCCGGCTCAGAGAAACCAGTTCACCCACTTAGAGAGGTAGAACTCTGTCTCTTTGTCTAACTTCCTTATACATGTGTATAAATTAACCTCAAAACTGTGGGTCTGTGGAGTGTTTTTCCTTTGTAAGAAGCCAAAACGTTTAAATCTGTGGATCTTATTCCGTGTTTCTCACCTTCTGTCAGAGTCTGATAAAGAGTTCAGGAACAACTCGACGAATCTTTCTCCTGAAAAATAGAGAAGGGTCCGACGTTGAGTCAAATTCTCACAGCAGTGATTATTATTTACTGTTTATATTACATATTATATAAGTATATTTTATATACTATTTACATACTGTCTCATATTATAATATTGACTTCAGCTGATATTCAATAATAATGAATTTCGGGATATTTTTGCACAATTAACACCTGAAACATAAAATACAATAATAGAATTATAAATATAATAATTGGTTTCTGATATAACACAGACCAGAAACACTTTTATTATTAGTATTATAGGAGACCATGACCCTGCTCCAGAGATCTGTTGACAGTAAATCTGAAGCATACGATCCATACTTTTGTTAAATGTCTCTTTGATTTTCAGTTTCAGCTACAAATGAAAATATACAGTTCAGTATTAACCATCCGGACTGCATACCTCAACCCAGGCTGCACAATCTTTTCAATATGTCAAATGTTTATAATCTGAAACTGAACCTGCATCTGATTAGACATAATACAAAAATATATATCTGTGGTGAGTGTATAACCCCGGTCAAGAATATTCAAGCTTTGTATGAGGATAAATACCAAATGACTCAGTAATGGCCACCTGGGTTTAGCCTTTTCTCTCTCTCATGTTGTTGTAGATATGCCAGCTGTAGACAAGATGCCATCAAATTTTAGATCCTTCAGAGTTTGTATGTGCACCTGTCATTTACCTGACAAAAACTACACAGGAGTGAAAGCCTTACATCCTTGGCAGTAGTACTGATGACGATATTAGAGCATCAGATAATAATTTCTGTTTTAAAACACATCAGCTGGTCCTGGTGTTCAAGTCTCTCCAACAGTCTCACCTATGTACATTCGGTCTTTGGACATGGCGGCCACGGCGTCCTGGTGGCAGCTGAAGTAAACCTCTGCCTCGCCGCTCGGCTTCCCGTCGGGACCACATTCAATCAGGATCTTGGACACGACTAAAGGAGAGAAGAACTGCAGCAGAAAAACAAACATTAGAAAAATCTCAACAGCACAATCAGCATCTCACTGTGTTCATTATCTTTATCTTTACCTTCACAATGTCTTCTCCGGACACCTGGAAGGGAAGCCCTCTCATGTGGACGTAGTGAGGCAGCACGGCTGAGCTCTGACGGTATCCTGATGGAGCAGACACGTCCGTTTTTAGAGGCAGGAGACACAGACAGCAAAAATGATCTCCTCGCTTTACCACTGTGTACTCAACTAGTTTATGTATCATTTGGACTTTAATCTCCATTTAAAAATATCATCCCATCAGTTTGTTTTTTTCCAAAATTTCACAGAAAATTACTCTCAAGGAATAAATCAGTTTAAACCAACAGTAAATTGTTGTGTTTTGTGTCACAAGAAGACACTGATCTCCACAGTAAACTGAAAAATTGGGAAAAGAGTAAATGAGCTACTGATAAAGCACCAAAGTCCCTCCTAATAAATAAAGAGTTAAACCACATTTACCCCTCAATTTTTTTTTAAAGTAATAAACACCATGTGATTTTATAATGAGCTCTAAAATCCCCTCACCAGTTTTGGGGTTGGTCTGTGGGGCGGAGGCGGTCCTGTCCGCTGGATGAGTGCTGGTCTGAGGAGAAGCTGAACTCGTCCTCCTCCAACTAGAGAGAATCTCACTGCTACTGCTGCGAAACACCTCAATGTATCTGCAGATATCACAAACAGCACGGGAAGAGCAGCAAATGAACAAATATGGCCGCAAAGAGAAGAAGCACACGGTAAAAAACTGTTTAAAGAAATCAGTTACTTCTGCTTCTATGCTGATGGGATTATGAAGCTGGTACAGGCCTGTGTCTGCAGTATCCTACCGGTTTCCTATGACCTCTCTGTCTCTCTGCAGAGCTTGACTGGCTGATTCCTGCGAGGAGAACTGCACAAAGCCATCCCCACTCTTTCTTCCTCTGTGGTCTTTGATGAGGGTGATCCCGTTCTTCATTATATCCAAACCTGCAAATTAAAGCAAGATTCTGCGCTTTAGTCTTCTCGTTAAAATATCTCTAAAGCTCGCTGTGACTCATTTTAAAAAAAGGGTTTTTAGTAACTTGTAGTGGCCAAAGGGAAAGATTTACAGAAGTATCAATACAACTTTTCTTCCCCTATGGTAACTTGAAAGTAAAACAAACCATAAAGTGGTATTTTTACAACAGACACTCAATCTGGCAGACATTAAAAAAAAAAAGAAGAAAAAAAGATTTTAAGGTAGACCAGCATGCTGAGCAGTCAATTAATAAAATCTGTCCTTTTGTGGTCGTCTGTCGTCTGTGTCACACTTTAATAATTGTACAATTTTGTGTGTAATGGTTTAATTAATGCGTTAAAAACCTAAATGTTTCAACTAACTAAAAAAAAAAGATTATCTTTTTAACATCCAGTGTTTCCACCGGATCTGCAGGTGGGAGAAGTCTGAGGCCGTGTACCTGAGAAAAACTGGGCGATGTCGGCCTCAGTGCAGCTGAAGGGGAGACCTCGGAGCCGCACCACGCAGTCATCAGCTGGAGCCTGGAGGGCGTTCCTCAGGATGGTTTCAGCGTCACTGTTCGTCACCTCATACACTGCAAACACACACACACGCGCGCGCGCACACACACACACACACACACACACGACATGTGCATTTGGTTTCATAGTTTCAATAGTAATACTTGTCATTGTTTTAAATGGTGTTTGTGTGTTAGAAGATTGTTGGATTGGTGACCTTCTGTCATTTAACCTTTTAAAATACTTTAGCCTCGGTGGTGCTGCTTCACGTGTGTTTTGGTCTGTACCAGACTGAGTCTTCACACAACCTTGACAAATTATACGTGAACGCAAACCTCAAAGTCTCATGATTCTATTCCTGCAGAGTATTTTATGATCCACGTATCAATGCAACAGCTGTCCGCACAGTTGGTGGTTGGTTTATGCCCAAAAAAAAAAAAAAAAAAAAAACGTAACATGTCCACCATGTTTTTTGCTTCTGTATCTTTGGTTCAGCGTCTCTAACACTTATTCTGATCATTTGTTACCTTTCAAAAGGAGAGCAGGGTTTTGACTCTAACCAAACCAGAGAAGCTTTTTATTTTGGGTACATTATTTTCAAGCCTGTGCACAAAAATGGAGGTGTCTCTTAAGGGGTTAATGAAACAAAACTAAATGTTTGTCATCTTAAAATTACATGGTTAATAAAAGCTTTAACACAAACAAAAAGCCACAGGCCCGAGATTTGTAAACTCATTCAGGAGATTTCTAAAAGGTACCTGTGAACCCAGTGTTTCTGCATTTAAATCTGAAGCTGAACCACGGTCTGAAAGGTTTGTGACGTCAGATCCAGGACTGCTTCCCTCCAGGCTCTACAAGCAGATGTATTGAGCCGTATATATAAGAGTTTCACAAAGTGACGAACCTTCAACGTATCGTGGGCCGAGGTACTGTCTGTGCTTCTCTAGAGCTTTGCCAACATCCTCCTCGTGCTCCATCTCGATGAAGGCCCGCCCGGACGGCCTTCCCAGTTTGTCCACGGTGAGGTGGATCCCCTTCACCCCGTCACGGATCCTGCACTCTGCACTCACAGCACATCGGATGAGGACAAATTATGAATTTCAATGCACAGCGCACGTGACACCAGAGCTTTTGACTTAGCATAAACATTTTTGTTGATGATTGACAATTAAGATATATTACAGTTGAACAATAAATGGATGAAACTGCCATTTTGCCCATCAATCTACACTGTTTTTCACCAGCTGCCATATCAGTTGGGCTTTACATCGTGAGTGAAAATACAAAGTCTCACCGGAGAAGAACTGCAGCAGGTCCTGAGCCGAGCACGACCACGGGAGACCTTTCACCTTTATGATGAACACCTCCTTCTTCTCTGGCTCTGACTCAGCCTGGTAGGCCGGCAGCGGTGGGTACTCGTCCTCACAGGGACCTCCTGCCTGGAAGACAAGGTGTGAAATACAAACATTCACAAACCTGCTGAAGCTTCCACTGGCTGTTTAACGCTGGTCTGACAAACTGAAATCAGACGCAGCTGTGTTGTTGTTGTTGCACTTTATTGGGAACACCTGCTTATTCATGCATTTATCTAGTCAGCCAAATCTTGTGTCAGCGGTCAAATCCCGCAGATACAGGTGGAGGAGCTGCAGTTAACAGTAACATCAAACATCAGAAACATCCAGTGAGCAGCAGATCTGTGGACAGAAACACCTTGCTGATGGGAGAGGTCAGAGGTCAATGACCAGACTGATTGGAGCTGACCGGCAACAGTAACTCAGATAACCACTTTTTACAACTGTGGTGAGCGGAAAAGCTTCTCAGAATCAATGACATGTAGAGAACAGAAATCTGAGGCTGCAGTGGCTCAGCAAAACTGGACAGTTGAAGTCTGTAAAATGCGGCCTGGTCTGATGAATTTGGATTTCTGCTGGACGGGTCAGAATTTGGCATCAAGAGTATGAACCCATGAAACCAACTACAATCTACAATCCGGGCTGGTGGTGGTGGTGCAATGGTGTGGCGAATGTTTCCTTGGCCCACTTTGGCCCCTTAATACCAATCAATCACAGTACTGTTGCTGACCACGGGCATCCCTTTATGGCCACAGTTCACCATCTTCTAATGGCCGCTTCCATCCTAACGCTCCATGTCACAAAGCAAAAGACGTCTCAAACTGGTTTCATGAACATGACAGTGAGCTCAGTGAACTTCAGTGGCCTCCACAGTTGCCAGATCTGGGTCCGGTAGAACACCTTTGGGGATGTGGTAGAACCGGAGATTGGCAGCATGAACGGGCAGCTGGCAAGTCTGCTGAAAGGAGTCTCAAAGGAAAAGAATTGAGGCTGTTTGAGAGCAAAGGGAGAACTATCCAGTATTAGTGTGGTGTTCCTTATAAAGTGCTCAGTGAGTGTTTATTTTGTATTTATGATCTAAGATCTTGACGTGACTAATAACTTAAATTATCAAATAAATATAATGGAGTAGAAAGTAAAATATTTCAATCTGAAATGTAGTGAAGCAGATGTTTAAAGTAGCATTAAATACAAATATTCAAGTAAATACTAAAGTCCCGCCCCCCTGTTTGACAGCACCTGGCTCACCTGTCTGAGACTCACCTTGGTACAGAGGGTGAGCTTGCTGGTTCTGACCGCGGACTGAAGCTGCCAGAGTCTCTGCACACAGCTCGTCCGGCACGTCGATGTCCATGTTCGCTGCTGAATGAAGCCGCACCTGGATGACAACACGCCGCCTCTTGTTGTGACACCGGCCGGTAATGTTAGCTGCCTGACTGCAACACACCGTTGAGTTAAAAACAATAGAGACTTACTGTGACCGGACATATTGGCTAAGCTAACGCATCAGAGCGGAAGTGTTTGAAACGAGAAAACGCAGATATCCGAGCGGTTAGAAGTTTATTTTTCTCTGAATTGACTCAATTTCACTGGCTTCCAGTTTAGCATGAGGTTAGAAGCTGACTGACTCACGTGGGTCAGTCAAGGTCGTAGTTTTGACGTAATTTTAGCATCCGTATGCTTTTGACATCCGGTTTTTTTTTTTTTTTCAAAATAAAAGTCGAAACATCAAACAATGACAAACTTAAATCTTGATCACCAAACAAAGCTAATAAATACTGTTTTTCTTAATTTTTTTTTGTAAAATCACAAAAACACTATTTCTACCATTTAAGTTTTTTTTTTTTTTTAAATGTTACATTTATTGATTTTATCCTGTAATAAACAACATTGGCCTTACACAGTTGTCCAAATATTCCCAAAATAAAATAGATAAAAAAGAACTGAAGGAAAACTAAAATATTAAAGTAAACTTTATTAGTATGATACAGAAATGAACAAAAATGTGTAACTCAAGGAACACTTACTACCTGTTAAATATATCTCATGATCTTCATCAGCCCATTAGGGTCACTCAGGTATTATAAAAGATGTCTTTTTTTTTTTAAGTTATGAAAATTATGTAACAAGTGAGTAAAAGTACATTTAAAAAAAGCTTGTTTTTTTGTCTACTTCTTTTAGCTTTTACAGATGGAATAAAACAATACTTTTGTCAACAGTCAGGCACAAATGTACCAGTTGAACTAAAAAATAAAGTAGTTAAGTAAATAAATAAACTATAATGGCAGGTCTGCTATTGTTAACTCATACACAACCACTTTTAAAAAACATGCAAGCAAAACAGTGTTTAAATGCCTCAGATTGTATCAGTTGGTAGACTTAATCACTTCTTACATTATTATTATTATTATACTATTATAATGTAATACAATATTATTAGCAGCAGTAGTAGTTGTAGTAGTAGTAGTGGTGGTAGTAATTATACTTCATTTTATTATTTTATTTTTGTCTCTTTAAAGGTCGAAGGCTACACAGGATGTGATGGTGGTGCAGACTTTTGCAAACTTGACAATAATTTTCTCCCTCAAGTACTTCCCCCCTCTCGCTCCCTCTCTTTTAATGTTTCACGTACACTGCCATCTAGAGGTCAGGATGGCATAAAAATCCTCGTTATATCTTGTGTGTCATATCAATGGAACAATTTTCATTCCTCCAACTCATCCAGTCACTCTGAGGGACTTTAATTCAGGTTTTGAGGCAGTAACAGCACAGAGATGTTTATCAGGAAAAACTCATTTAGATGGTGCTGAGCACTCTGAATCTGCACGTCGTGCCCCATCACACGTGTGCTATTACACACCAAACTCCCTGGAAGACTAAAACTGTCCATTTGTAAGTTAGTTTTGGTTTCAGCTGCAGCAGGAGACAGTTTAATTAGTTCTGATTCTGAATAGATAAGATTAAATGAAATTTTAATCATGTCCATGGGGAAAATGTGTGATTACAACAGGACAAAACAGGATGTTTTCCAGAAAGGAATATGACATTCATACCTATATTATGTTCAGTGCTTCTGCAGGGGGAATGTGATGTGACTGTGGACTGTTGTATATTATTAAAATTTATATATTTGGTAAAACATACAACTCATTATTTATAGGAGACTTTGTCATAGCCTGATTACAAAGACATGCTGAATGGTCTTTTATTCACACTAACCCTAACCCTAACCCTAAGAACAATCACCATGAAAAATCTCTCCGCTAATGTTAGGTCTGCAACTAACGAGTATTTTCATTAACAATTCATCTGCCAATTGTTTTCTTAATTAATCATTTTGTCAGTAACATGTCAGGAAATTGGGAAAAATATCCATCATGATTCCTCAGAGCCCAAGATTAGACACTCAGGGGTCTGACCAACAGCCCAAAAACCAAAGTTTTTGAGTTTACAGTGATATAAAACAGAGCAAAGCTTATATGTTAATTGAGTTTGTCATCAAGTAACTTGTTTTATCTGATGAGCAACCAAAACCCAAATGTATTCAATTCACAATGATAAACTAACATAAAGAAAATACAATACTAAGTAAAGTGACTTAGGTGATTCATTAATCATCAATTACCTGTGGCTCAGCAGGTAGAACAGGTTGTCCACTAGTCACAGGGCTGGTGGTTGAACTCCAGCTGCTCCTCTCCACACATCGAAGTGATACTCCAAGATACTGAGCTGTAACTTGTCAGACCAGTGTCTTGCATGGTAGCTCACTGCCACTGGTGTGTAAGTATAGGTGTTACCTTTTTTCTTTTTCTTTTTTGTCTGTAGACAGGTAGAGCCCAGCGCTTAGACTGAAACACAAACAGGAGACATATGGGTAAACTAAATTACAAAGTATTTTATTAATAATAAAATCATCAAAAGAAACACAAAGAAATAAATGATAAAAGTCAGTAGTGGAGGGAGTGGCTGAGTAGAAATGTTCTGTGTGGATGTTGTGCTGTAAAAACAAAGAAAAGGAAAGAAAAACCACAATGCAGAATGGTGTAGGATGGTGTAGGATGAGGAGATGTTGCTGCTGCTCTGGCTTACATGCATTGGGGACACCGGGCCCAGGCGTGTCCCATGCCACTGATTAAACTCCTAATTGGTCTGCAGCCTTGGAGACGCAAAGCATAGAAACATTGGAGGAAACCAAGCAGAGGGACTGTCACAGGACCAAGCAGTTAACTCACAAGACTCAGTGTTGGGCCTCTTTGTTTTCTTAGAACACAAAATCACACCTCTCTCATTACATCCACCAAATTCTTGACTATTGGAGCACCTGCTCAGGGGTTGGTATCTTCACAGGACGGAGGTCTCTCACCCCTTCCTTTGAACTTCCTCTAAGTCAAAGAAGTGTCGATATCTGCTGCAGACGGAGGTTTTATTATATATATTTACTCCAGAACTGGATCAGTTCATGCTCTCAGTCATGTGTTTGTATACTGGTGTTGTTGAGCTGCAGACACAAACACACACAGCAATGAGGTTTTTTGAGTATTTCTTCATTGCACTATGCAGCAACATTGGAAATCTAACTGTAACTATAACTGACATATTACACATATAAAATCATTATATTCATTAAATAATCATTAATCACATTCCTATATTGTTCCAGCTTCATTAGAAGTGAATGTTCAGATAGTTTCCAGATAAGTCATATGACCAAGCCTTAATTCCTCAGGGCACCTCAGCAGGTTAATCCGGCCATTGATGGTGGTAAATCCATAACCAGTGAAGGTGTTCTGCAAAATATAATGAGTATAATGGATCGTTTCTCGTTTTTGCTCTCAAACACCAAACATGGGAGCTGGTTAAAAACCCTTGTGATCTACGGCACTGTGCACTTTATATGTTTAGATTTTTATCCATCAATACCATCTAATCGGTCCTGTAATATATTCTGCAGCATGACAGTGGGACCAAACATACACAGCCAGAGTCAAGAGGGACAATGAGTCCTGCAACCCTGATCTCAACATCATGGAGTCAGTTTGGGATCACATGAAAAGACAGGAGAGACTGAGACTGAGTCACAGAAAAACTGAAGTTCTCCAAGATGCTTGGAACAACCCACCTGAAGAATACCTGGAAAAACTGTGTGCAGGTGTGCAGAGGAGAACTGGTGATTTGATTTGGGTTTTTTCTTATGTTTCCTGCATTTTGAGGTTAATAAATAAATAAAAACTAGCATTAATTCTCATCCTCACGTCACTTTTAGTGCCTAAAGTCTTTGCACAGTACTCTACTGCTGATGAGTCGAGGCATACCTGAATGCAACAGTGGCCATCCACAAAATAAGTAAATAAATAAAATAATACAATTTTTCAGAAAAGAAAAGAAAAAAGAAAAGAAAAGAAAAAAAAGAGAAAACGGCAGATCACATGACCGCCTCCGTTATTTCCTGCAGCAGCTACCTCTCCGCTGCTCGCTCCTGCCTGCGACAGCACATCAGCGGTGTGGTCGCTCTGAACGCACGTCAACGGAAAGAAGAAACACTCCACACGTCGAGAAGGCCTCCGACACACTGTAAACCCTGTTGCAGTCATAGCGAAGACGGATATAAACACACATATATATTTTTTCTAATCCTAGCTGCTCGTTTTTTTTTTATTTGATAGTCTTGTAAAAAAAGAAGAAGAAAAAAAAAAAAAAAAAAAAAAAAAGCCAGTCCTCATAATGGCGACAGCTGCGGTGTCTGCCCCTGCTGGCTGCGGCCCCAGCCCCGGGCCGGGAACGGAGCTCGTCCGCGGGCAGGCCTTCGACGTCGGGCCTCGGTACAGCAACCTCTCCTACATCGGGGAGGGAGCCTACGGGATGGTGTGGTAAGTTTACCCGAAGAGTCTGTTTACTTACCCAGATTTATTTTTTTACATACCGCCTGGAGTTTACCCCTCTCCCTTTAAGCCCGACACAACGTTAGCTAACTTAAATCCTTTTCCATTTAATACAACAAAACAACGTTATATTTTAGCTAGCAACAGTGTCATTACCTAAATGAAGTCTGAGGCAGTTAGTGAAGGAAGCAGATTGAATCACATTGAATTAACAGATTTTTTGTACATCGTAGTTGGTGGGTTTTTTTTGTGTGTGTTGCTGTACTTAACTTGGAAGTCTTTTTTATTTAGTTTCTTGCATCAATGGCGAACGTGTTTCTACATTAAAAACCATTTGCATCTTCTTTTAATTGGTTTTTTATGGCATCTTCGTGTCTAAAAACGCAAAATACAGCTTAAAAAAATGACCAACTCTACCATTTTTGTCAGTGATATTTCTACAACAGGCACTCAGCAGGGTGTGTGCAATCCTCCACTTAAAACTAACATTGATTTTACTTAACTTAATAGTCTCTTCTATCAAACTAGAGTAATAACCTTTCTTATACTTGACCATTAAGTATATAGGATTTCAGTTGCTGTCAGTACAGACTTACTACCACATCTCTTTTTCTTCATTATATCATCATCATAAAATGTCCATGTGTTAGCTGTGTACACTGTGCTTAGGTTTCTTTGGAGATATTTGCATGATGCAACTGAAAATGTGTTGCAGTAAGGTTTCCTTGTACATTTGCTATAGTAGCTGATGCTGATGGCTGGTTACATGCAGTATATGGAGGAATTTGTAGATGAGATCCACTCTGGAAGTAGTATTCTCTATCTAATGATATGCTATTAGGGGTGTAGTGGAGGATATACTCATCAAAACCCAATTTTTGCTCTGTTATTTGTGGTGTATATTTTGTATCCCCCTCTTCTGCGAGACTGTTGGCTTAATTGTGCTGAATTTGTAGTACACGTTCTGATTATTAACCCCAAATATGACAAACTTAATTCAATTTTAACTGCATCTCAGATTGCATTAAGTGAAATCCTACTCTCCTCCTTTTAAAAACACTAAATCGTGTTGTTCCTGTAGCTTGTGGTGATGTAGTTAACCTTAAATGTGCACACTCTACCGTATTACATAATATATTGTCCTTGTGTCAAACAACAGCGGTGTGGCTCTTTCTTCCTCTAATGTGAGAGGATCTGGGTTTTCCGAGAACACTGATTTGACTCATAACCTGCCTACATAGTACAGACACAGCAGGTTGTTTAGCATGTTTTTGTGTGCAAAATGGGGAAAACTTGCCAAACACACACAGCCACGGTTCTTTCTTGTACAATCTCCTATCAAACAAATGATTAGTACATGCTGTAGCTCAAGGCAAGCAGACCAGATAACATACTGTTAACCATTAAGGCCCCAGTCTTGGAAGGGCGTTCAGCTGTAAGGAGTTGTCTGTGAGGCTGCTTTGGCTTTAAAATAGACAATAAGATGCTATTTTGACAGTTGATCAATCTTTGAAGTAAAACTACCAAATAGTTGTCTCTGGATTGTCGAATGTGAGTATTTGCGGATTTTTATCACTAGAAACTTAATAGGTTTGGGCTTTGTGAATAGACATAGCTAGACCAAATAAACAATTTGAAGGCATTACTATGCTCTCAAGTTACTTGTGATGGGCATTTGTTATTAGTTATTAATGGAATTTTTTATTTGTAATTATTATTTGCCATATTTACGGCTACATGAATCAATTATTAATCAAAACAACCTGCGGCTTAATCGATAGACAGCTGGCTGTCTTAATATGTGCTGAACGAATCATTATTTAATTTTGCTCAACTATTAATTCTATGGTCACACATTCTGAGTGCTTACATCTGTCACAAATCCGATTTTTGTGTTGTTTGCTAAACGCAGCAGCACATTTAGATTAATGTTTATGTATGTGCACTAACTCTTTTAGAAACAGACAAATAACTAAACAAACTAGAGCTGAAATGACCAATCGATTAGTTTAGATTTGTTCATATCGCTGTGCTGTTTCTGCACTTCACCTCCCACCTGTTACGTTTTATTCCTCGAACTTTCTTTTAATGTAGTGTCAGTTTCTGTAAGCAGAGCTCTCTCTCACTCCCTCTCTCTTCGTTATCTGCTACCAATACTGGCCTTTGGGGGGTCGTTGCTTGCTACCCAGTGCTTTCTGCTTCTGGTTACTGCAAATGCATCTTCCAGTAATATGAAATGCATTAGCAGAAGACTTTTTTTGTTCCCCCTCAGATAAAGTTAATGGTTTGCTCTGCCCTTTGACAGTTTGTTTCAAGATCAGGCTTCTTTTGACGTTGACCCCCCCCCAACAGACCAGATGATGACTTAGTGGTGTCTCTGGTGCAAAATATTATCACTCATTATTATCATTTTTAATGGGCCGGATCGGAATACTACACATTTTAAAGGCATTTTCATACAAAGCGTGTTGTGAATGGTTTATTTCAACCATGGAATGTTTTAATCCATTTGTAGGATTCATCTGGGCAGGTGTGAGCAAACCCTCTCAGGTCACAGCAAAAAAAAAAACAAAAAAAAACAAAAAAAAAACAACAAGCTAATATGCTTTTAAATTTAAGTCTTGATTATCTTCTAAGGCAACGGTGATAGAGTGTATTAGAAGTTACAATGGCAACCAAATACAGGAAACAACCCAGAAACAAAATGATTTGTGAGTTTACAGTAAAGTATCTCTTCCTGGCATCAGGGATCATGAATTACAGCAACAAGCACAGACAGGTCCATTATGCTTGACTAAGGTTAAAGGGATCTGGCAAATAACAGCTTACAAAAAAACTTCATGTGCATTTAATGTGACCCCTTTTTTTTTTTCTTTTACAAGCCCTTACACTAAATAAGCACCAACATAAACTGTTTAAGTGGATAATTTGAAGGAGAATTGAAATTCATTATCTTGGAGGTTCTTAAGGAGAAATTCAAATTATTTTGTTTCAAAGAATTCAATTACCATTTTCATCTTGTAGCCCTTAAATGATTATATTAACACTGTATACAAGCAGCAAATACAAGGTGTATAAAACAGTCCAGTGTTCTCCCAGTTTTACTGTAATCTTCACTCATCTGCACGTAAAAGCCCAGTTCTTGACTTTCTGGTGTGCTCAGAGGCAGTTGGAGTGGGTGATGTGTTAGTCTCAGCCTCCTTGCACTTGTCTTGCTGTGCTCTTCTTCAGACTTGTGGTTTTCGCTCACTTGGTCATGTTGCTTTGATGTGCAGCAGCCAGAGAAAGTGGTGCAGTGTGTGCTTCATAGACGGCCCGCGGTTTGCATCTGAAATATTTCTAAATAGCCTCAGGTAGTTCTTCTTTATCTGGCTTTCTCATTTGTGCTAGCATTGCACCACTATAGAGCATATACAGGTTATCATCTTGTTAATGGCTTCACTTGCCGTCAACAAGCATTATGGCACAGAAAAGCTGCCTTCAAGCTTATATTTTGTTATATACATTTCATGCATAAAGACACATTTAACATAGAGGTTTTAAACAATATAAGAGAAGATCACAATTAAAGTTTTTACACATTTTTATTTGGTTAAAAATTAAGTTAAAATTCAAATGTATATTTTACAAGAACTCTGCTGCCAATTATTTTTGATTAAGTGATTAAAGGTTTTGGTCTGTGAAATATAAAGATACTAGTGAAAATAATTACAAACACCTTGTTTTCCAAAACCCCAAAATATCGAGTTTACTATTCTACACAAGAAAGAGAAGCAGCAAATCCTCCCATTTGAGATGCTGCGAATAGAAAATTTGAAAACTTTCCCCTTTTTTTTTTTTTTTTTTGGGGCTTGAAAAATGACAAATTGTTGGAGCTGTACCTTGATTACACATTAGTCCTATAGTTGGAACTGTGATGCAGATATCTACACATGTGATGGTACATCTTGACTTTGTGTTACTGTGAAGCTAGGCTTGGCCGATATTTGATGGTATCAAATATTTTTCGTCATACGCAATATTTTCCATAGTATTGAAAAAAGTGTGTAGTAGCAGTATCGTTTATACCCGTTGTGCGACTTTCTGCATCAGACGAGCTTATTGCTTGGTCCATCTGTCTATTAAGAGCGTATAATGTGCAGCATGTATATATGTATATGTATGTATATACATTAACTACCTAAAAACTATCTTTCTATCTATCTAACTTTCTCCATTGTCTCCATGTCCTGCTTTTGGTTGCCTTTTTCTTTTCAATGTGCCGTCCTAAAGCATTTCAACTAACTGGATCACACAAAACATCACGCATAGACAGGGAGGACAGTGTTGTATCAAAGATGCAAACTTGGTGGCCGAGGAGTTGCTGTCTATTGTCATGTCTGACTTTTGTTACTAAGGCTACATGATAAGCATCGTCTGTTTGCAGTGTCATAGCCATAGCTCTGACGTGTGTTGTAAAACCACATTCTAATAACATAATTACACAATTATAAAAGATTTGTTTGACACCAACATTTGATCTAAATTCTTCATTAGGGAGTGTGTTTATAGAGACACAATCAAGGTGACCTTTTGTTCCTCTATCTCAATGTATTTGCCTTTTAGAGAAGCTGAAACATGATAACAGGGTGTTTCTGTCTGAGAATATGAGCATTAAAATTTTGCAAACATTATTTCATCAGAATTGTAGTTGTAGTGGTTGATTTAGTTTAATAATAGTGCAAATCTACATAGGAAAAGACTGGATTGGGGATTAAAAAGGTCAATATTCAAAGTTAGCTGCAGCAGCTATAGATATAAAACATGTGAAATTCAGAGTCTTAGGTTGTTTGCACAAAGAAGGTCTGCTACCCAGAATACTCTACAGAGTTTTGAGTTTGTGTTAGGATATGTGGTATTACAAAATCTGCTTGTGTTTGACTGTATGGTAAGAGGGCGGTCGACTGTGAGGCATGTCCGTGTCATTTTCAGAGTAGGCCTATTTTCGTTTTCAATAGCCTCTTGTTGATGGTAAGGCAGTTGCATGTCGGGGCTTTACAGCGGCTGAGGGCTGCACAGATTGACGTGTTGGAGCCTCTTCACACAAGCCTCGGTTGGTTTACGCCGTCTGCTTACACAATCACAAGATACTGTATCACCCTCAGTGATGATATTCAGAATCTGCCGTGGCGTACTCTGCCTTTTCAACCCGCCCACATGAACAGTTAGATCATGGGGGGATTGCTGCTGAAGTGGCTCCTGTTTATAAAAAAAGTTTTATAACTGAAAAGATTGGTGGAAGTTGGCAGGTTGTAAGACAGAGAACAATGGGATGGCATCTCATTGCTTCTGCTTGGGAAAATTTTTTTAGTTTTTTAAATGTTGCTGGATCGGTTCATCATTACAATCGATTCTGATATCTCCGGTAACAGGGCTCCATTTCCCCAAATTTAACATGTGTGTTAAGCATTGTGTGGAACTCTTTGAAATCCTTGTTATTTAACGAATCAGGAAGCCAGGAATTTCTGTGCCTCTAAAAACTAAATGAATGTAACTGTTTGGTGGAAATTACAGCTGAACGATCATCCTGCGGTCATTTTGACAGATGCAATATGAGTCAAGATTTTACTGGTAATGGTACATTTTTGAATTTCATTTTCACTTGGAAAAAAAAAAAATAAAAATGATGTAATTTTTGCTGTGGTCTGTGCCAAATAAGCATGTTCCCTCACGTTATTTGTGAGCTGACGGGTCCCAATCAAATCAAAAAAACTGCATTTCCTGTGGTTTGGATATTGCACTTGGTCATATTGTAGTTTTGATAATAACTAATTGTTCAGCCCCAGAGGAAATCTCACAGCTGTATTTAACATTGACCGGTTATGTCATGGCTGATACCTGATCTGCTTTTTACGATCATTATTGTTGCAGATAGTGATCCAGTGTATCGGATCGGTGCCTCCCAAGATAATTGACAGTAAGGAATGTAGATTTTACTAATATAGGTGGATTTGGCGCCATGTTTACTGTGGGTTTTTAACACGTTTGTTTGAGTTGTAATGCAGGTATAAAAAGCAGATTCATGTGAGCAGCATTTTGTCATTCAGCGCTCATAGTTGCAGTAAATCTGATGGGACCTGAACACATCATTAGAACTCAAATCAAGCTTTCTTTTAATTTGAAACCAGTTGGCCTAAAAGGTAAAGTTGTAAAAACTTTGTTTTGTTTTAGTTGTGCAATTAAGAGTTATTTTAATTCTCTTAATCATTCCATTATATTTAGACAATTAATTGTTTTAGAGCTGCAGTTGATTAGAAAATGAACACGAAATTTAAGAAAAAAAAAAAGTTTAAATTGTCTGATTTCAGCTTCTCAAAAAGCCAAATGTGGTAAATGATCCATGATAAAACAGAGAAAAACCAGCAAATGCTTCGGCCCCGTTTCTGTTTTCTTTACTTATGTGAAAAAAAGCATCATGAGATCAAGTTGTTACATAAGTCTGTGCTACAATATATGCACTAAATTTACATGCAGTCTGATAATGAGCATGTGTAGGGTCCAGGCAAAGCTCCACGGGACATTTTGTTTTGGTTTAATTTTATAATTTAACTAATTTAACTAACTAACTTGATTTAACTTAAATTATCAAAACAAATATTGGTATTGGCCACCACTGATAAATTTCATATACAGTAAACTCATCTTTAGTTAACATTTCATTATAAACTGTGACTTTTAATTAAATGTTGTTGTCACCCGTGTGATATCGACTCCTTGACCATCCTGATTCTCCACTGTTGCTGATGCTCCGCTTCATCCTGCCATGAGCCGTCCTCTTGAAATGACACCGTGACGCCCATCTCCATGGCAACCCCTCTGCCTCTGACATCAGTACCACCACTCCACAGCCAATGGGAAAGTGAAGGAGAGAATGAGAGCCTTGACACTCTGAGATCCTGTTGTGCAATTCAGAAGGAGATGTAATTTGTGTAATTTGGGTGATTACGCCTGCCAAGATGAACACAATGACTTCTGGTTCAACAAGCACGTAAACCATTCACGCACACTGCTGCTTGTTGCATTGAAGCCGATATCCATGTTCATCATCAGGGCCTGACATAATATTTTAGTGCTGCACTGTTGCTGCATCTTGGCCCCTTGTTGCATCCACGTATTTCTCAGGAAATCTAATCCAAGTGAGCACAAACCCTTCTGAATAAGTTACACACAGTTCTGTGTGTCTGTGTCTGTATCTGTGTCTGTGTCTGTGAGGGGGAAACAATGATGTGATTGCATGCAAAGTAAAATTTGCATTAGTGGCCAGACGGCTTTGATGGTATCTCTTGGTCTCATTTTAATGTCACAGTATGCTTGCAGAAGTTGAGGTTGCATTTACATCTCCACACACACACACACACACACACACACACACACACACACACACACACACACACACACACACACACACGGGTGTTGTCATCTTTTAGATGAAGTTGTGCTGGACACGAAGCAAAAATTAGTTATTACATCACTGACAAACTCAGGGAGGACCTTCCTCTTTTGTGCATGTTTTCCTGCCGCTGCAACTTTTGTCAAATGTTAAAATGCTGAAAAGACGAGCAACATAAGTGCCTACATGCACATGCAACATTGAAACAAGTTTTCTGTCTTTGAAATACCATGGGTCTTACCCCCTCTGTAGCTTAAAACATTCATGGTTATGTTTAGGTCGTTCATGGAGAGTCAGCAAACGGATGTGGTTGATTTTCTTGCAGGGTTGTAGTGAAAGTGAACAGTTGTAGAATTCTTCTCTCGCTCTCTTTTACAGTTTTCATGCTACACATCAGTTATTTTCATCTGTCATTTTTATGTCATATTTAGTCTTTGAAATGACCAAAAATATCCAAGATGACACCTTCAGAAGTCTTGTTTTTCCAAACCCCAACATATTTAATTTAGAATAATATAAAAACAGAAAAATTGCAACTGTTCACATTGAAAAGCTCGAATCTGAGAGAAACGTTATTAAACAACTTTAATGAAAAGGTGCAATAAATGAAGATTGTTAATTGACTGGTCTATAAAATGTCAGAAAACTTTTTGCAGTTTCCTAAAACCCAAGGTGATGTCTTCAAATGTCTTGTTTGTCCAATCAGTCTAAAACCAAAAGATAATTAATTTGCTGTCACATAAGACAAAGAAAAGCAGCATATTCTCACAATTATGAAGCTGAAACCAGTTTATGTTTGGTATTTTAGCTAGAAAAAATTACTTAAACAATGAATTAATTGTAAAAATAGTTGATACATTTTCTCTTAATCAGTTAATTGTTAAATTGACTACTTGTTTCAGTTGGTGTAAAGTTTAATTTTTGGTGGTGATCTTGTTGAGGAGGTGACTGTGACGCTAATCCAACAAGAAACATCTCGCATCGGTCAGATTAAATTCTCATTTATGGAGATGGACTGTAAATTTTCGGTTGCACAATACTATTAAGAAGTATTGTCCTATCAGCTCTTGTGTTAATTGTTCATCCTCATTCAGGGATACGAGAGAGTGCTTCATTTAATAGGCAGAATTTTGATGTATGCAAAATACCACCACGTGAATCTGGTTGAATGCAGAGACTCGGCTGGCGATGGAATCTATGACCTTGCTGATAACAAGCTCAAACATTGATAGCGAGGTTCAAGTGTTTGGTCAGCACTGGAAGTTACAAAGCAGTTACACAGTATATGGGAGTGGCAGCGTGCTTTTAGGCAGAGGAATAAAGGAAAGAAAAAAGATAAGTGCTTTTTCTAGGAGGGCTGCTGTACTTAGACAGTGCGGTATTCACAGTGTTTGTCTCTGTGTGGGCTACACTGCTTTCATCACTGGTGTGCCTCAGTCAGCAAACCTGTGTTTACCTTTAATACTCTCAGTAAACTGGGTGGTTATTGAGCAGTGTATCGGATGGAGTTGACATGCGTTTTAAGGTTTGCACAAAGGGGCCATTTCTTTTAATGTCAGTGAGGTTCTCTGTAATCAGTATGTCATTCAGCTTAGTTTACTTTAGGGTTTCAGGTAAATTAACTGCATAAATTCAGTCTGATGCTATGCTAGTAGCCGCGATAACGGATTCAAACGTAAGGTATGGACAGAATAAGGACAAGTGTGAATTTCTAAGCATTAGTTTTCACATCTGTATTTAGCGCTATTTGTTCTTGTGCTGTCTGTTTTAAGCCTGTTGTGTAACCTAGCTGCTATCTGAAGAAACCAGAAAAGTGTGCTGCTGTGCAGTCATAATGACTGAAAACAATACAACACACAACAACAACTGCTGTCATGGCAAACAGGGTTGATAAAGCACAGATCTGCTCATAAGAGTCGGTGTAAGAATGAGGCGCTAAGACAACGACAACAGGGAAATTTACATATTTATATGTGGCTTACCAACTAACCATTATTTTTATTGATTAATCTGCTGATTATTTATTGGTATAATTGAAGACTTTTTATTTATTTTTAATTTATTGATTTTTCAACACATGCAGATTACAGCATTTCCATTTACTAATCTAGTGTGACACCAAGTAACTCACATCGCTAATTATGCAACATGTTTTAAGGGCAGCTTGTCATATTTGTACTTTCACTTTCTTACAGTCATGATTTTCTTTCAGGCTACACCCAACATTTATTTTCATTTCATTCATTTTCCACAGACCAAGGTGATGCCTCTAAATGTCTTGTTTTGTCTGACCAACAGAGTCCAAAATCCATAGATACTCAGTTTATCATCATTTATCACAAAGAAAAGCATCAAATCCTCATATTTGAGAAGCTGGAAATATTTTACATTTTGACTAAAATGATTATTTGATTGTCAAAATAGTGACAGATTAATTTTCTCTCAATCGACTAATGTATTACTTGACTAATCTCACATTTGAGAAACTATTTCCAGCTTCCCAAATGTGAGGATTTGATGGTTTCCTTTGTCATATATGATAGTAAAGTAAATAAATTTGGGCTTGGACTTGTGGTTTTTAAAATTCAGGCGGAAACAAATCACTATTTTCATGGTCTATTAATCTGCTGATTATCTTATTGTTTGATATTATCATTACTGGGTTAGTTTTTCGGTCTATAAAACATTACAAAATAGTAAAAAATTACAATTAAGGTCAGAATTTTCCAGAGCACAAAGTTAAGTTTTCTATATACTGGTATTGATGTAAGTAATTTAAATATCATGTCAGGTTTCATCATGCAGCCAAGATGGGTAAGCCATCCAGATCTTGCAGAGGTGGACATAATAAACAGCAAAAGATGTATGCACTTTTATAAAATAAAACATTAACCCGAGTATGAGTTGGATGCTGCCCTGTGACAAAATACTACATACGACAGCGAGGATCTATAAAGAGTAACATCAAACATCAATGCATGTTGTGTGCACAGTGCAAGGAGGGAAAAGTTGCTTCCTCCAATTCACTTCCTCAGAGTTTCTTCAGTCTGTGAAGGTTTCAGAAAGTCTCAAAGCACTGAAGTAAGTTTCTTGTAAAACGAAAACAAAGCCTTAAAAGTTATTACAAAGTCTTAAATTTAACTTCCGTCTCAAATCTGGTCTTTTTCCTGTTGTAGGCAGTAATATTAGATATAAAATATTTGGTTATGTGATTATATGCTGTCAGGAGATGTAACACCTACTGTAAGACTACAAGTGAGATCGTTGTGACAGTGGGTTTTGTAACTCTTTTCTGTGGAGTTTCAGTGGGCGCCGTCAGACCTGCAGCAAACGCTGTCACTGCTGCCGCTACAGCAGCTGGGAAGCTTTAAATTTTATTCTACATTGTATTAAGAGGATCTTAAGAGTCTAAAGTTTAACCCGATGAACCCTACAGAAGCCCTGTGAAGTGAAACAAATGGATTTGTGTAGTTGTGCAGTTTTCTAGTGAAGGCAGGAAAAGAAAAAAGTAGCAACCACATCAAGGCAACATTTGAATAGTGTAAGAAGTGTCCATTGTATGTTGCTGTGGAGCTTATTTTAATACGCATTCTGCAGACGGCGGGTTTCCAGTCCATCGCAGAGCTAAAATATCACAGAGCTCATCTTGTCATACAGCCATTCAAGGTTTGATTGTAATGTTCTTGTAAACACAAACACCTTGCAGTCAACTGATTATAGCTGTTAGTATGCACAGTAACAGGATGTGTATCGTGATGATAAAAAGACATAGATAAATCCTTAAGGGACCAAACATGAAAAGCAGAATTTATTTACATCTTGAGTATGTGCTTTCTTTTTTTTTTTTTTTTACTTGGCTTAATACCTTTGTGATAAAAATCTTTCTTTGTTCTGCTTAAAGCTAATAAGGTGATATTGGTTGAACACACAACAACGGAAACCTCTTAGTGATAGAAAGTGATTTATCTCAGCTCTGAGAAAGATTTAACTAATTGATCTTTGTGCAGAAATAGAATATGGATGAAGTATAACAGAATATATGTCGAAGAAAATGAAATGTAGAATAAGTACGAGAAAAAAAAAATCAGTTCACATAGTAAAATCTGTGAGTCTGGGATTAAAATCATGTCAAGTGGATTACTGGTAGGGAAATATGGGGAAGAAACAATATAAATGTACGGGTAAGGTTACATTATGCAGCTTACATTTGAAATGGCAGTTTTTCATCATCATTTAATCATTTGGTCCATAGAATATCTAAAAAATAGTAGAAAATAGCCCAATAGTTTCTCAGAGCACAAAGTGATGTTTTCAGTTGTCTTGTTTTGTCTGACCAATGGTCCAAAATTTGTTGATATTTAGTTCACAATGGTAACAGAACAGAAAGTACCAAAACTTCCAATGTAAAAGTTTAAAAGACATGCAGTTTGTTCGAATAAATCTGAATCTCTAACCATTGATGGCGTTCTGGCGTTCTTCTGACAGGTGGCATACTGAAGCTGAGTATGCTGAATAGTTGTCAGTCAGACGAATGGACTTTGTGGGCAGATTTGTTGTTGAATGTTACGACGGCTGCTTTATACAGAGTCGACAAAGTTGTGATTGTCTTGCTCAGGACAGCTTTGCTCGCTAGTGTCCTCTATTGTCGTAGCAAACAACGCAACATTACTAGCTTGATTGGCCATAGATCAAGCCGACAGTGTAATTTAAGAGCATCCTTTGCTGGATGACTAGACTGTAAACTGTCAAATATTCGATTGTATTCCCCCAACATTCGAATGAATGTTCGAATTTCGAATAAAAAGTGACAGCAACTAGATGTTGTAGATACGTTTTCTGACAATTGACCCATCTAATTGAATATTAAATATTCAATTAGATATTAAATAAATATTAATATATTTTCATTTCATGCACATTTCAATCATTCAACCTTGTAGGTAATTTTTTTTTAAAAATAAAAATACCTAATATTTGGATTTTAAGTCCTCAATTGTGAGAATGTGCTGATTTCTTTGTCTTGCATGGTATTAAACTGAATGTCTTGGGCTGCTCTCAGACAAAACAAGCAAACACTGTCTGGAAAATTGTTTGTGGATGTGATTTGCATGATAAATTAATTATATACTGTTGTGAAAAAAAAAAATCTTAAATTTGACTTTGTGAACCCTGCAGAAATCCTGAAACAGCAAAATGCAGAGAGCCTCTAATCCTGCAGTACCACTGCTTAATGCAACAGACAAACAGCCTTACTGCACACTAGTGTGTTGTTTGAAGCCTGTCCTTCTAACCTGACACTCTGATTTCTTCGCAAACCATTGGACTGTGCGATGTCTGTCTAGTTGGTGCATGGACGTCATATCTGCTCTTTCTCTGTACATGTTGCCCTAAAGCACAGTGAGTTTTTCCCCTTCTTCCTTCAACCCAACCCCGTGAACACTGTCATGGTAACAGCCCTATTGCATAACACAGCGGCTGCAGTGTCAAGCCTTGTATTTCCATCTCCTTGGAAACAGAGCCCCCCTCCTCTCTTTCTTCACTCCCCCCTGCCCCCCCTCCACGCTCCTTAGCATGCTCAGAAAACAGTGCAGAAGCAGAGGAAACAGGGAAGTAATCTCAGTATATTCTGTTCAATATGCACAGAAGAGACCACAGTACAGCTCTCTTCATCAGAGCATCTTTATCACTGAAAGTATGTCATTTAAATTACAATCTGTGACACTAATACATTTACTAAAGGTGCCTTCAAAAGTGTGACATAGGGTTTCTATAGCTAGATTTACAATATAATAATAATAATAATAATGATAATAATGATGATAAGTGCTACATGAATAAACCAAAGTACAAAGGACTTTAGAAAAACAAAATGCATAAAGAAAAGAAAAACATACATATCCCAAATTAATTTTGGAACATAAACCAAACCAACCTTGCTATAAAACTTAAATGTAGCACACACATGCAGATAAGTTTAGAAAAGGTTGTAAAAAGGCTTACTATAAAAGTATAATTTCAGAAGTAATATACAAGACAAAATGCAATTCAAAAGAAGTTACTGAACACGTCAATGAAAATGTTTCAGAAGCAAATTAAAAGATACTACAGCTGATTAGTCGATTGACAGATAATTGTTTCACATGTGAAGGCGGGACCTTGGGCTGTTGCTAATTCCAACAGCCACTTTTCACTTTTTCTGACATTTTCTAGACAAAACAAATGATCGATAAGTCTAGAAAATATTCTGCACATTAATCGATAATGAAAATACTTGTCAGTTGGAGCGCTGGAGGACACTGATTTTTGCAAGTAATTTATCTGAAGTTACCAAGAGGTCAGAAGACAGGACTATACACCTTTTTTTGTAATAGTGTAGCTTTTTATTTATCATGCAAATCTGGCCCCAACAAGTTAATAAGTTAACATCTACAGATAACTTGTTGTGTGCAGCCAAAATTCTTGCGCTTGTTACAAAAAGTATTCACATTTGAAGAGGCGGAAGCAGTGAATTTTGGGCATTTCTGCTTGTTTTTGGTGGATTAATTTTCTCCTGATTTGACTAATTGGTTAATCTCTACCTTCGTCCAAGCATCAGTGTGTTGCATGCAACCTCTTAAGTATAGCAACAAAACATAAGTAGTCCTTTGCCTGCTTCCTCACACGGGGGCATTACAGTCGGCTGTGTAAGACGGGTGCCGCCGTCAGCTGAATGTGAGTGTTCAGCCAGAAATTTACATCAGTAACGAAACCACGATCAAAGTCATCGCTTTTATTTCAAAAGTCCTGAGTCCCGGAGAGCAGCAGCCTCACAAATGAAAGTCCAGTGATAAGGCTGAGACTCTCCCAGTACACTGATACTACACACTCAACTCGGTGTACTTTGTACTTCCTCAAAACGTTCCTTGTGTTACATGTCTGGACAAACTAACAAGGAACTGAAGGGCTTGCCTCAGTAAACATGGTGAAATGTAGTGTGAACAAAGATTGTCCTCACTTCTCTCTGCACTAAACGGAGCCACTGACGTCCTTTTCATTACCTCCCGTACCAACGACTTGTGTGTGTGAGGATTCTGCAGCAAATGAGACAGTTACACAACACTCATTTTTAAATTACATGTGTTGTTAAATTGATGAATGGGTTATGAATATGGCTCCAGCTATCATTCACCTGTGAATTATTTTGAATTTTTTAATCATTATTTTGCATCATAGGGTTAATAGTTTAACAGTTGGAAAAAAGGTCTGTAATAACACAATAAAAACTGCCTGTTAACATTTCCCCAGGAACCTAAAGACACCATCACTTTGGCTAACAAAGAGTATAACCCATTATAGGCTGATGTTTTTTCATTCCAACACATTATTATAGTTTGAATACTTATTTTTGTCCTACATTCTCAATTTCAATAGAAACTGAATATGATTACTGTCAGACTGCATTAGTTTTAGCTAGGTGGAGCTAATAAACCGACAGCAGAGTGTTTGTATTTGATCTATATGAAGAATTTTTTGCCAAATTGCGAATTTGTTCTCATACACTTGGAGATGGCATAGCATTGTAAAGACATTTTCTTTGTGACTTTATATCATGCGTGAGAAAATATTGTGCTGTGTCAAATGCTGGTGGAGGCTGCACCATTGACTGTGAGGATACAGTATGTCTGTGCCAAACTGGCTCTGTCCTGGATCAGACTTCAGCTTTGAATACATGAGGGTATCTACTGGTGTAGAACAGTTACATGGAGAACTGTTTCCTCCCACACACACGCACACACACTCCCACACACACACACACACACACACACACACACACACACACACACACACACACTCCCTCTCCCTCTCCCTCTCCTCTCACACAAGTGGAAAGGAAGGTCACTCATATTTCCCTCGCAGAAGGCTGGCACACTTGTGTTTACATTTCATTCCCTACACCCTTCATCACTATAGCAACTCATTTTCTTATTTTGTCATACTGTGTGGGTGCTGTTCAGTCATTTCTGTTGTTTGTAATGTGCAGAAATAAGGCCATGCATGTAAATGATGAATCTGGAGAACTTAAGGAAACCATTAATAATGCAAGTTTTCTCAATTTGTCATCCTGCAGTTACAGCTGTGTTAAGCAATTTTGGTTTTTAAGATGGCAGCAAAGTTGCAACAGATTGAGGTAGAGATCCAGAAAGTCTTGGGAAGCTGGCAACAGTCATTTGCATTTGTTGGCGGTGGTTGAACAGTTGGACTTGGTTTTGATGTGTCATTTCCTGTGCACTGAAGACGTCTGGCCAGTTTGTGAATCCAGAAGCAGAATAGAAATTGTCATTTCTTGTGACAGACTTGAAAATAGGTGGATTTCTGTAACCATACAAAAAACCCCCAAATTATATGAACGTATTAAGTTGCCGAATTTGAAGGCAACACCCATACATCTTTTGATTCTTGTTTCATCTTTTTGGGAAACAATACTGACACAACAGGTTTTTGGAGTTAAAGTTGGCGTGCAAGCTGCAGGTTTATACCATAGTGTGGGAATTGAAAATATCTCAGGCTGAGGGAGCATGAGAAAGTTGAAACAGCGAGTGGAAAGAGCCTGAAATTCAACAGTGTGTAGACATGTCTGTACCTGGAATGATTTCTATAGTGTGGAGGAGGTGTCTCATTACAGGCAGCGCCAAGATTTTAAAGTGGAAGTGAACAATTAGCCCTCTGGGTATAGACGCACTCGGACAATCAGTCAGACATTTTTTTTTTTTTTTTTACACATTTTTTATAACAATAACTTTTTGTTGGTTTTCTTTTTTTTTAATATCATTTTGCTCGGAATCATGATTATTGTCATAATGTGTCCTAACCCTCAAAACACACCTGAACCTGCTGGCCGCTAGAGACATGGTAGCACAATGTCAATCAATTTAAAACATGCAGAGTAAACAAAACACAGTGCTCTCAAAGGATTGTAGGGAACATTTTAGCACTTGATGATGCTTCACCTCTATAAAGAAAAGACCTGCAGGCAAAAACCTTTCCTGATTTACAGCACATTTTTCTCCCCTTTATGTCTTTATGCTGGTATTTTTTTCCTGTTTACATCTCATCTCAACTTTTTCTAGCTAATGGCCGACATGTCTCCTCATGAAAGATTTAGTGAGTATTAAGAGCAAATATGTATTTTTTGAGTCTGAATATTGTTAGTAAACCATCAGATTTTTTCTTTTTATATCCAACACTTGCATTATGAGAAAAAAAATCATTTTAGCACTATATTTGACACCAGTCTCTCTCACTTTGAAAAACCAGACATTGACAGTAAATCACCTCTGTTGTGAAGTTATGCGTGATATGAAAGGCACATTCCTTCTAAGCTTTGTGCATTAACTTATTGACCCTTCTCTGGGTCTGGCTTTATTGTGAGATCTGCCAGACCCAGGAACCCCATGCATGCAAACATGCTTCATCATTTCCTGTTTACATTGCACTTTTCTTTATTGGATTTCAGATGCCAGTAGAGCAGAATGGGGCTGAGCTGCCTGCTTACATTCACACTCACTCCGTCATATGAATTGTTACATTATGGGCAATGTTGAAAGGAAAATTAGCGAACACACTTTGCACACAGTGACATGTTTCGTTTGCGAGGCTGTGTAGCGTGTACATACAGAAGTGCCAAATTCATGCAACTCTGGTCATTAAAATCCTGGAGTTTGGCAATTTATTAATAACTAAATTTAAAGTAGTGAAGTTGTGAAGAGCTGTGGCATTGCGTGATCATATGCAATTTCACCGCATCCTCTCAGCAGGGCACAATCACTCTGACCTGCCGTATTATAGACCTGAAACCAAGCAGTGATGATCTGTGAACTCAACTGAGCTGTGTGTCATCGAGCTAAACCAAACGGCTGTGGCCATTATCTTCTTTTATCTGACAGATACTTGCAGCAGCCTCACTGTGCTAATGCTATTGCTTATGCATACATTTCCTGCTGTTACTACATCACATTCAGAGCTTTCCACTGGTAAACCACAGGACGGAAACAGCATTTGAATCAGCATCTGAAATCATAATTACTCGACTATGCAGAGGGCTTTTAATTTGAAACAAGGGGGGACAACCGACTGACTTGGCGGATTTCTATTAATCTTGTAACTTGTGTAAACTCACTCTACACATTTTAATCTGCGTTTTAGCATAACCAGAACCTGCAACTTGTATCCTCACAATGTTTGGATCAGTTGACTGTCCACAGAGTGTAAAATTGGACTGTCATGCCAGAACTCTAGGAGTCAGTTTGTTGATCGATCAGGTGATTAATCAAATGTTATGACCCCGCTCAAACTGCATGTAAAACTTATTACAAGTGTCTGTCAACATTATGGATAGGATTCCTATACACATACTTTTTTGTTTAACCAGAAACAGCCGTTCCACCACTAACAGACTCGACTGACAAAAGCAGTAATTTTACCTATTGAATCATGTGGGTTGCTGGTCAGCTGCTGCAGTTGCTGGGTGTAGCGTTCTCCCTCAATACTGCTCAGATTCTAAAGATTTTTATCAATCATTTACATCCTAAAACAAAAAAATAAGGACCTGGTTAAAAAAAAATCCCAAAGTTATCTTTTCAGTGAAGTTTTTCAGACAAGTCTGAATAATGTCCTGTTCCTTCTCCAGTGGTTTCTAATTGCTGGCTTTTTGTTTTTTACTTCAGCTCTGCCTATGACCGGGACAACAAGATCCGTGTGGCCATTAAGAAGATCAGCCCTTTTGAGCACCAGACGTACTGTCAGCGCACCCTGAGAGAGATCAAAATCCTTCTGCGCTTCAAACATGAGAACATCATCGGAATCAATGACATTATCCGCACACCGACCATCGACCAGATGAAGGACGTGTATCCTTTCACATACAGGTTGTAAAGTGTGTCATGTGCCTGCAGCTGAATTTATAACCTTCAGGTTGGGGCTTGATGGCATTTATATTTGAAGTTGACAGTGTGTTAAGATATTCGTATTTGACAGTTTTCCTCAAGTTTCTAATGCAGGAGTTTGAAATGATTTCTTTGTTTTATCAGTGAGGTTTGTCTTAGTCTCCAGTGTTTGTAGTTGAATAGGGGTTTTCAGTTGTATTTTATTGCATAATAGCCACCTGTCATCGTATATTTGGCAGAGACGCTCTTCACTGTAGCCCAGCAGCAACAGTAGCAAAGTGCTCGGGTCCATAGTCACTGTCATAATGCAGTTTTACACAATGTCTTACCTAAAACAAAACGGACACAGCTCCTCAGCTTATAGCTTCCTGCATGCCACATAACACAGCATTCATCCAAACACCGAAACAAAAACCTCTGCAGGTAGAAATCTTTCTTTCACAGAAATGAGCTTCTGGGTCCTTGTTAAACAACTTGTGGTGAAAGAGCTTATTTAGGGAAGTTGTAGATACAACATTAGTATGTTGTTGCTATAAGAACATCAACTCATTTAACCACAATGACAACTCCGGGACTTTGATATTGTACTGAATTGAGAAGTTACCCAAAATACTCATCATCATCATCATCATCATCATCATCATCAACAACAACAACAAAATCAAAATGTCTGAGCTGCATGATGCAAGGTTTTTCATTGTCTTTGCCTGCACCAGGAAACATAAATACAGTTTGTATACAGGAACTGGGCAATATCACCAAAAATCAATATTATTGTTAACTGAAAAATTTGCCGGCACATAATAACGATTAGTTTCATTATCGATCATTCTTCAGTTTATTTTATATATAGTTTATTAGTCTGTAAAATGGTAAAAAATAAAAATAAAAATAGCACTCACAAGTTCTCAGAGTTCATGTCGATGTCTTCAGTTTGCTAGTAATGATTTGATAGATGATATCTTATTAAATGCAGCTGTGCACAAGGTTTTTCATCCTCTCAGTGGAGCTTATATTCAGTCCTCATTGTAAAAATAAACAGAAAATAATGGATTATGACTTTGTTGACTAATCTGGACAGGATTAAGTTCTGTATTGCTTCCTGTAAATTGCCTCTATATTATTAGGAATGTGGTTTACGCTATATTAAAGTCAAAAGAGCTCTTTAACTCGGAACTGTGCAGATATATTGTCCAGGATCTCATGGAGACAGACCTGTACAAGCTCCTGAAGACTCAGCACCTGAGCAACGACCACATCTGCTACTTCCTCTACCAGATCCTACGAGGGCTCAAGTACATCCACTCTGCCAACGTCCTGCACCGCGACCTGAAGCCTTCCAACCTTCTGCTCAACACCACCTGTGATCTCAAGGTAGTGTCTCAAACAGATTTCCCAAATCTAGTCTTCCTTGTTGCAGAAAGACCTTTTTATTTTGGTGTCCTATAATGCTCTAAATACTTCCAAGGAAACACTGCATTGCACTATTTTCTGTCTGTGAAGTATTGTTATTAATAAAAAAGGATTAGTTAACTTACGCAATGCTAAAACACACATTTCATTACATGCGTTACTGACCCTCACGTTTGAGGAGGAAAGCATGAAAACTGATACATTAAAGATCAATATTATCATGACAAATACAAACCTGATCACGTGTCCTCTAGTGTTGCAGCCGTTCACTGTGTCGTCTCTCACCTCTCTGCAGATCTGTGACTTCGGTTTGGCTCGTGTGGCCGATCCCGACCACGATCACACTGGTTTCCTCACAGAGTATGTAGCCACTCGTTGGTACCGAGCACCTGAGATCATGCTCAACTCCAAGGTGAGCGCCCTCACCTGCCGTGACGTGTTGACATGTCAACAGTCGGGGATGAAAGGATGAGTTGAAAACGCTTGTTTTTGTTTCTTTGTTTGTTTTGCCACTCGAGTATTTTCACACGAGGACGATCTGATCTGTTTTTGGTTCACTCCTCAGTCCTGTATTTTAATTTAATGTTGGGGAAACGTGGACTATACAGGCGCAGTGTGTTTCTCTTGTTTATCGTCACGTCAGAGAATACAAACAAGAAAAACACGCTGCACCTGTATGTTAGATGTGTCTTGTATTTGATATCAGGTTACATTACAATGCTCCTACATTTTTAATTTAAATCTTAACTTTAGCTTTGAATCCTGCAGATAATCGAACACAGTTTAACAGTTAGAAGAGTGAGACACTAACACCAGAATAAAGGCTTTATTGTTCCTGCTACTTAATAATGTTACTTAATCCTGTTTGCATTCATCTCATTCTTTGTTAATGTCCACCAATTTATATTAAATTGACTTTATATACACTGTGGTCATGACTGTGTCTTTCTGCCCCTCCCTCTCAGGGCTACACCAAGTCCATAGACATCTGGTCAGTAGGTTGCATCCTGGCTGAGATGTTGTCCAACAGGCCAATCTTTCCTGGGAAGCACTACTTGGATCAGCTTAACCACATTTTGGGTAATTATTCTGTCACTGGTATTGTAGTACTATCCTTTAATTAATCAGCTTCAATCGTTTTTTGACATTTATTAGTCAAAATGTCAATTTGTTAGTTTAATCTGCAGATCATTTTCTCAATTAATCAATTAATGTTTACTATAAAGTATGGTCAGGGTTGCTGTAGGTGTAGGACTCTGAAAAACAGCGATCCTTGTATTTGAAGATGTGATACCATCACTCCTTCTGCGTTTTAAGAGACTTAAACGATTAATAAATTATCAAAACATAACATTCAGTCCGGTGTCATTTGTGTTAAAGCTCAAAGTAACAAACACCTGAACTTTTTATTATCAAACCTGCCATCATTTGTGTCGTTGGTGTGAACGGGTGTTTTTAAATAAGAACAATATATTTTCACAAAAAGTACAGGTTTATTCCAGTCATTCTCAATTTATTCATTGTAAAAGCAGAATACATTATTTTTTCCATAATTATAATTATATTCTGAATCACTGATATTAGTTGAGTGTTTGCTATTAGATATAGTTATTTACTTTGAAATGATAGTGTTTATGTAGCTTAATGGTAAAAATCAGCTAATCTGGATAACAGATATTTAAAAAAAGTATATCACAATAGTTGTGGCATATTTTAACAACTTCATGTTTTACTTTAAGTTGAGACAAATGCAGTGTCAGTGTAGTTTGCATAAAAGTTTGACAACTTTCGACTTGAGTTAAAATTTCACACTCTCTGTCAGTAGCAGCAGCTTCCTGGTTCCAGTCCATAGATACTGTAGCTGTTAATGTGCATTTAACAAGTTGTACTTTTTGTGTCTTGGTGCTAGACCACATATTGCTTCTCCCATCTGTCTTTTTTTTCTGTTGTAATTTTTGCTCAACAAAACGTCCTCACATAACTCAAGAACTTCTTGAGAATTAGTGTCTTTCATTTAGAGCTGTGCACTCAGAAAGTATTTCTTCTTTGTCCCTCAGGGATCCTGGGTTCTCCTTCTCAGGAGGATCTCAACTGCATCATCAACATTAAGGCCAGGAACTATCTGTTGTCGCTGCCTTTGCGCTGCAAAGTGCCGTGGAACCGCCTCTTCCCCAACGCTGATCCAAAAGGTCAGAAGCCTGGACAGCAACACAATTCCTGCTTATTTGTAGATCATCATGAAAGTTTCTGAGGTGATACTCAACCTATCTGCAGGCCTCGAAAAGTCTTAACGTCGGATATAAAATGTTTTTGTAAGTGACTGTGCTCTGTCAAGAGACGTTAAACACCTGTAACCTAAAGGTGGGATTGCTGCAGCGGTGGGTTGTGCACACAGAGTTTCAGTCAGTATCGGCTCATAATGGCAAAAGGTTGATGTTAGCAAAACTTAAATTAACATATCCACATATCATTTTAACTGATTAATCCTTCCATCCATTTTTTTGCCACATATCTTGGTCCAGGACACATTCATTTAATTAATTATATCATTAGAAATCATTGTTATACACTGCTGTGAAGAACTGATCAAATGTGATATAATTCTCGACCTTATTGTCCCCATCATACTTGGACATTCTGGCCAGTATGATTGTGAAAAAAGCATTAGATTTAATTTCATGTGGTATTAAATAAAACTCTTAAAGTCTCAAATTGAACTGTGTGAGCTCTGCAGGCTGCAGACAGGGGAGGGGTCACCTCTGCTAACCAACTTCCTGAGGGAATTCCTGCACAAAATATCACTTTATATCCACAGGCCAACAGGGAAAGAATGTAGGAAAGGATAGGGACATTCCAAGTGATGAAGGAAATGGGTGAATATGAATAAGAATTTATTGTTTTATCCTCAAGCTTCACTCACATTAAAACATCGTTGAGTCAAATGCTTTGAATTCTAGTGAGAGTGAAGCTTGGACAGGAGGGAGGTGCAACTAAAAATATGTAGATTTAATCCCTAATAGTTTGGTATCTTGCAGGAATATTAGATTTCAAATCAGTAATTTGTCAGTATTCACATTCTTGCTGTTGTGTTTTTTGTGCTGAAGCTCTGGACCTGTTGGACAAGATGTTGACCTTTAACCCTCACAAGAGGATCGAGGTGGAGGAGGCCCTGGCGCACCCTTACCTGGAGCAATATTACGACCCCACAGATGAGGTGAGACGGTGACGTTGGCCTGTTACATGTCAGCTTGTGCTAAACAGGCCTGTTGTCATGTTTTATACTTTCTAATGTTACAAAGGAATCTCTGAACGGTTCAGTTCAGAACAGATTGTTTTAGTGGTGATCAAGCTCAAGTCTCCACTGTACGTTTACGTCCACGTCTTCTCTGCCGCCCCGTGCAGCCTGTTGCTGAGGCTCCGTTTAAGTTTGACATGGAGCTGGACGACCTACCCAAAGAGACACTGAAGGAGCTCATCTTTGAAGAAACTGCGCGTTTCCAACCCGGCTTTAGGTCCTAACATCTCGCACAGGTAAGTCCTCATCACTGCAGTCCACAGTCTCGAACCTGAACACCAACATAAACCCGGAGAGGGACGGTGTTCAGAGCTGCAGGTACGGAACAATATCGCCGTTACCAGCACCGACGTTTTGAAACAGAGTTTCCAAGGTCGGAAAGATCAGGGATATCCGCGTCATAGTCAGATGTTCCTGCCTCCGCTGCTTTAAAAACACAGAGGAGTTGAGAGTCCATCATGAAAACTACTTTACACTATAATGTTCCAAGTTAATGGTGTTTTTGCAGCTTTAAATTCTAATCTTAAATTTGACAACAACACTTAAGAGCTGAAGTAAGGACCTCACAGATACAGATTTAAATTTAGCTTGTGTAGAGTGTGAAGCAGAGGTACTTCACAAGGGCAGCACCACTTTAAAACATTGTCTATGTGAACTGGCAGTTTAAAGGTACACCAACAAGTATAATTCTGTGTTATCGCTGTCTGTTTGTATTCAAAGCAAAACCTGAAACAGGTGCCTGTATTCAGATATTTTAAGTTGTAGCTGAGCCTCTGGAGGCAGGACTGACCTCTAGCTTTGAGAACAACATATCCAAAGATAAATGTAAGCCCTGAGGTGACTTGTTTCCTTTAGAAACTGACAGGAAATTTAAACGAAAAAAAATGTATGTGACACAGTTTTATGGCACTTGAATGTTAAACACACGAATATCCTTGATTTGGAGGATTTCCACCAAACCACCATGTTTTATTTCAGAATGGATTCAGTTGTTCAGTTTGTTTAGAGGGACAGATTGTACCTCAATGCTGTTTTGTTTGTTTTCTACCATCTGAGCTGTGTCAAGTACAGAAAGCTGACTTCCAATGTCATAATCTTATTTAGTAAATTTGTTAAAATCAAGTTCATGTTTAAAATTTAGTGTTTCTCAAACTGTCTGTGAGTGACCACTAGCAAGTAGTGTTTTTGTTGTTTTCAATATTGAATCAAATCATATTTAAACTCAAACATAATTCTTTGAACTGGCTGTTTTTGCCTGTTTACACTTTGTGTTTTTATAATTTTACGTCCGAAATGATCAGATTGACATTTGAAAGGAAATGCGGATGAAGTTTATGGGTAATCTGCCCTGGGATTGCGCTAAATAATCGGAGTCTCTACCATAGTAATGTTTTTGCATTGTAATTCTTTATTCAAGGGATGAGCAGTTTCCCTGCCTTCATACTAAGTATAATTAGCTGCTCTGAGTTAGCGTGCTGTAAGACGAATATAAATCCTATAAGAAACATATTCATCTGATTGTAAGTGAAGATTCTTAATGCAGTTTCGGAGAGAGCGGAGGGTTAAAATATTGAATGAAAACACAAAATATCACTATTCTGTAGTGATAATTTTTTATACTATACTGTAGGTCAGAACAATCAATACTGGTCAAAACCTTTCGAAAACAAATACTGTTAAATATATCACACACGTTCCCTCCTGATCACTTCGAAACAGCAGCTGCTCCCTCACACGACCCTTGTTGTGATAATAACTATCAGCCTCTCATCTGCTTTTGTCTCAGCGTATGTAATTGCTGTGTTTGCTGGCTGCTGCATTGTGATGCATAACATGAGTCCGCTGGAAGGGACTGAATTAGAGCAGCACCAAGTAAATCAGACCGCTCTCTTTAAAGTGTATTCTGCACGTCATCATAAATTATGATTCATAATAACTTACCTCAGTATCTGTAACTCTTGTTAACGGAGCTGTAACTTCATAAATTATTAAAGAGGTTGCAGCTGCAATAACATGTTAATTAATATAATCCAGGTGAGTTGATAAATGTCTCATTAATGGGATCAAAGCAGAAGCCAAAGTTAATGGGAGGTTTATTAGATAAGATAATTATAAGATAATATTATATGTGTTTAATAATTGAGAATGGGAATTTTTACAAGTATTAATTGGTTTAATTAAAAAAAATGTAAATAAGATTTTTTGTTAAGTTGCAGTGATGTTTCCTCAGTAATAAACATATAGCTGAATAAACGCCTCTTGACGGACTTGAACAAAAGCTGAATGTTACAAGCTTCACACAGATACAATGTGTGGCTGAGCTGTTGTACTGGATTGCATGACACTGCACAAAAAAGGGTTCGGGTTTTGTTTTGTATTTTGCTTATTTTGAATATTGGACAGGAAACAGAAAACATGCAAGAGTGATATTCAGTTTCCATCCAGACACAACAGCAAAATTCACAGTTTTGAATTTGAATTTGTCCCAAAGCAAATGTAAAATCTCTCATAAACTATCTATATTCTAATGATTATCAGCTGCAAAACAAAACATATTGTGTATACAGTATACAACAAAACTGAGTACGCCCCAGTGCAAAGTCCTTAAGGACCAGTGTGAAGGATTTAGTGGCATCTAGTGGTGAGGTTGCAGATTGCAAACAACTGAACACTCGATTACGTCGCCACTCCTTTTCTAAGCATGTGGAAGAAGCAGCGGTGGCCGTCAGGGAACGTGAATACGTTGAAGACCCTCCGTCCGTCCTGGGCTACTGTAGAAACATGACGCTCTAACGTGTCAGGCTCTGTGGAAGAGGTCCTGCTCATTCGAAGCTAACGAGAACACAACAGTTCTTAGTTTCAGGTGATTATACACTAATGAAATCATAATTATGAATATTATATTCAGCTTCTGTCAATAGATCCCCCTACGCCCTACACAGTGATCTTTTAAGTGATACAAAATCGTTGCATCTTAAGATAATTGTATTTAACTTGACGTGTTGAACATTTGATCTTATGTATAATACAAACAGACGGGTTAGATAGACTACATTGAAAATGCGGTTCCCAAGCTACAACCTCATTGCAACAGAAGTGAGAACACCTGTGTTGCAGTGGTCACAGGTGTAGGAGAGAGGACGCATATAGATCGACACTATGAATTAACGTTTTTAAACCCAAATACCAAATGAAAAGACGACAAAGATCAAAGAGTTTTTAAAGGAGGAAAAAAAGTGAAAACTATGAAATGGTCAGGTAGATCCCCTGATTTGAATCCAATAATTCACCTTGTGGAGTAATTTTTAAAGTGGAAACAAGAGCAGCTGAAAAGAATCTTCTGTAAAGAACGGCAGAGCAGGAGGATCAAATCTGTCCTCAAAAATAAAGACCAATGTGCAAAACATTAAAATAAATAATTGAATGGAATCTCACTAATGAAGCTCGTACTGACTTTTGTTGCCATTGGGTCTTAAATATGAACTTTTGATCGCAGTTTAATTAGTCAAACATTTCTGTTTTTCAAATTAAGTGTCTTTGGATAAAAACAGATAACAGTGTATTAAGTGCACAAGATGTTTAATTAGTGATATTGATCAGGGTTGCACTCAGTCTCGTTGTAACTGTCACTATATCAATGACTGACATTAAATAGCTCTTCACACACGTCACTGTTTCTTCTCCCTCCAGATTGCTCTGTGGACTGGCTTCTGCGTTGCCACTGCTCCTCCCCGCCTCCACACTGTTGCTGTGACTTTTGTTTTGTTTTTGCTTTTGTTTTTTTCCCCCTCTCCTATTGTCCACATCACCTGGATTCCTTGGGTCTCACTCGTCAAGTCCACTTTGCTCAGGAATGGCGTCAGGAATCAATCAATCAATCAATCCTTCTCTGTCCCTTTTTCTTTTTCTTTTTTCTCTCTCTCCCTCTCTCTCTCTCTCTCTCTCTCTCTCCCCTCGGAGGTGAAGAGTAGGGGGGGGTGTCACATCACAGCTTTTACAGTTTTGGGGGTGGTTTTTTGTGTTTGAAGCCAAGATAAACAATTTTTTGTGTGTCTCAAAGGCGTGTGGCTCTGGCTAATCCTATTCAAGACATTTTGATGTCAGTGATAGACTCGCTGTTGTGGTTTCTTTTTTGGTGCAACTGTCGTGGTTATAACTCTGCCTACATTGCACAAACAACAGTATATTACTTCTAAGAATCATTAAAAACAAAAGGTCTTTTGAATTTTCTAACCTTAGTTGCACTGTTACAAGGGATATCTCTTCTCTTTTTTCTCTCTTTATGTCTTTGGAAGAAAGGAAAAAACCCGAATGAAATTAACTGATTTATGCAATGAAATCACATAATCATCCAGAGACTTTGCAGGCCACAAGCCATCACTTTTGGTGTTGACGAGGATCAATATTTTATCAACGACCTTGTATTTAAATCCTTAAAACACTCACACAGAAGGCCCAAATGCAAATATATACATATACATATAAATATATATAAAGAGTCTTAAGATATTTTAATGCCAAGAGTGACGATAGAAGGGGAATCAAATGAATTTATAACCTTTTTTTTCTTATTATTAAAAACATTGAAAAAGAAACGCCCGTTTTCATTTCTCATTGGCTTCAGTAAGATGTCAGTTTGTGTGTAAATGCACCAAGTTACAAGGTGCGTCGGGAAGTTTCACCGTCAATTTCTGCCTTAGCCGTGAGAAACTAAAGCAAAAGTCAGTTTATTCCACACAAGTCTGTATGTACAGTCTGATATTTTTCATATTGGGGGGGGGGCTGCTGCGTCAGGAATAAGAATTCACACAGAACACACTCGTTTCGTCTGGAAGAGTTATTGTGCCTCCCTTTTCGTCCTGTTTCGTGTCTTCTTTCTGTCTTTTTTTTTTTTCTCTTAGGTCTCTGTTGATCTCTCTCTCTCTCTCTCTCTCTCTCTCTCTCTCTCTCTCTCTCTCGCGCCTTGTTAGAATAATACTGTGCCCTTTGCATGACTGTTATAAGCTCTGTATACAAAGACGACGATGTTAAGTGCCACACAAGCTGGGCAGATCTGCAGGGAGAGCGCCCAGGCTCTTTCTGTTCTACCCTTTGTGGTATATCACACCTCCCAGACACATGGTGCTTTTTGTCCGGTTTCTTTCTTCTTTTTTTTTGCCTCAGCGTTATCTTCATTTGTTTGTTTTTTTTGTTTGTTTTTTTGTCTCCATTGTCATTTATTTCAACAGGTTTCAATTGTGCATGCTAAGACGTCTTGTCGTGGTTGCAAATAGGAGAATAACCATATATCTGTATTTATACCAATCACAAAAAAAACACAAAACATGTTGTTTCCTGAACCTGAAAATGGGATCCAGGCACGATACAGATGAAATGATACTTAAACATAACAAACCATGTTCTCCATTCAGTCCTTTGTAACTGTTTTTTTTTGTTTGTTTTTTTTTGCTTTGATTGCACATTTTCACACTGAAAACAGTCAGCAGTGTCAGTACCAGCAGACAACTGCAGTATAAATAAGAAAATGAAAATAAATAAATCCAGAACTGCAGCAGAAATCAAGACCATATTTTCACTTCTCGTCAGTAACTGCTGATTAAAGACTGTTGAATTTGAAGATTTTATTTCAAGTGAAAGGAATTATGACTTTAAAGATTATATTTGTAGAAGCAGTGAGGTTTCATCCAACCAACGTTAATGTCACTTCGTTTGAGTCGCGCTGCAGCATCTCATTTCATTTTGTTTACAAGTGAACCTCAAATCTGTTCAGTGTCATGGTGCACCTACAGTACTGCAACTTCAAAACAAAAGCTCATTTGGAAATGTCTGAGTGACCTAATGAATGAAACTGTAGTATTACTTACGACACTAAAGCATCTCGAAGTAGATTAAAGTCAAAATCTACCTGAACGGATTCTTCAAGAGTCTGACTCTGCTGGCACTTAAAGTGAGAAATTAGAGATTTAAATCTAAAATGAGACAGTTTCAGAACCGTTGAGCTGCTTTGGCTTATTTTTCATTATTCTGTGACTCAAGTATTGGGACAAGCTGTAAACTCATGATTTTTTTTTTTTTTTTTTTTAATGTTTCTATCGTGGATGAGTTGATTCTTATTCTACATTTACACAAGTGTCAAAAGCAGGTTTGAGTTTCTCTGAGGGCAGAGCTGCTCCGGTCAAATGAAATCACAGTGGACAGAGCCAAAGAAGCAGTTTTAATTTGTAATTTCAGCTGTTGGTGATGTGCTGACTTAGAGACAGTCGACTTCCACATTACTGCAGCCAGGTGATAAATTAAACCACCGGAGGTCAGCAAAAACAAGTTTTACTTATCTATCTTGTCAGTCTTTAACCTCCGCTTAATCTGTCATTAGTGAATACCCTCCTGACCTGAGATGACAAATGTAATGCTTTGTTTTACATGTTAATTCTTAGGATGTTTTCTGGAAATAACTTTGTAATTTGGTCCTAATTGTAGGTAAATTAGAGACAATGTTCAATAGACGACAACAAATGATTATTTAAATCTTCATATAAACTGTCAATTATTTTAATGATCATGGTTTGGTCTAGAGGAAATCTAAGATCTTTCAGATAACAGTAATAATTTTTTTATCCCACCAACAGTCCCAAACCAAGATGTTAAGTTCACAGCGGTAAGCAACGAAAGGAAAACACCAAATCTGCTAATCATGAGAAGCAGTAGTAACCAGCAAATGTTTTTTATTATCCGTCCATCAACTAATCAATTAATCAACTAGTCAATGTTAAATTGGTTCACTTCCAATAAATTGATTCCAATTAATTTCTAAGATAGCGTAACCTTGGGAGTCTGAAAATCAGTGACTGCTTTTAAACTTTAACTAAAACAAAAACATTCCAGGAAGCTTTCAAGAAAATATTATAAAATAACATCTGTAAAAATAAAGTTTCAAAAAACTGAAATTTTCGACCAGTGTTCCCTCTTTGCTGAGGCCAAAAAAAAATGGTTTTGTTGGTTCCGTCCACAGAGATTTAACTCATCTGATGACATTTAAAAAAAAAAAAAAAAAAAAATACATATATATATATATATATGAATGACAAAAGCTCCATTGCAGAAATGACCGTTTTTGCACTCACAAATTTGGCCTGCACAGACATGAGGTAAAGACCCATCTGTCCCAGTACTCCTCCTCACACCCGTGTGTCACAGTTATTAAATGCACTTGCTTCCACAGTAGTTGGGATGGGACTTGTAATCCGAGGTGCCTGCCGGGACTTGACTTGCCTGTAGATAGTCTTTTTTTTTTTTTTTTTTTTTTTTTTTTTGGGGGGGGGGGGGGATCAGTGAGAACATTAAGGGCACTGGAAAACCTTACTGGTATTAGTTGTATAAAAAAAAAAAGCTTCTGCTGAGTTCTTTGTGCAACCTGTCTGTTTGTGCCTTTTTTGATAGTCTTGATATCCAAGATTTGATGTGCAGCTTTTGTTTAGTCGGGAATCCGTTGTAATCGCAGTATACGCTCTTAAAAATGAACACAATCAAGTCTGGGGGGTGGGAGGGGTCACGGGTGGGCATCCTTATCTTTCAGTTATGTAAATTTTGAAGAGATTTGTTGCCACAGCTGTGTGATTTGTGACTGTATTGAAAAGATGAAAAGCAAACATTTATATTTTTTGCATTACCCTTTTGCCTTGAGCCTTTTTTTTTTTTCTTTTTTTGATGTTTTTGTGCAGATATTTTTATTGTAAAATGAATGTTATGTTTCTATCAGACACTAATCTTGTTTGAGTTGTCTTCAGTGGAACTACTTCACTCTGTATGTTTTGATCAGTATAAACCTTTAATTGTGTAGTTAACATTTCTGAAAGAGAAAAAAAACAAGATCCTTGGTTGTATTTCAAAGGTTTCTGTTTGACCTGCCATAGAAAATTGTTTGAATTGATCAGTCAGTTTTATTTTGCTGTTGTGTGAAGGATTTGACTTGAACGAAGCATTTCTTTGCTGTTATTAAAGACTGACTGCCACTTTGAAAAATCTGTTTTTTTTAATGTTTCCTTTTTCTTTTTTGCAACTCTGCCAAGACATTTAAATAGACGTTCATTAAAAACACTGTACCTTCATTAACATCTCTGTGAATTGTCTTTGTGAGCCGCAGTACAGATTTTACCTGGCACGTTCACATCAGTGAACCTTAAAGGTCCCATATTGTATAAAGGTAGATGTCCATGTGTTTAATTATAAGTTAGTGTTAGTGTTTTACCTGAATTCTGCTATATTTTTATTCAATCAATCGGAAAACATTCAGCCAATCAGAAGAGAGGCTCAGAGCCTCCTTTCTTCTGATTGGCTCACCGACCTGTTGTTACTAGAGCTCCAGAGAGAAGCCTGAGAGAGGAGATGTAAAACTATTTAAGCTGATTCTCGGTTCTTAAAACCACAAATATATCTTCTTATGGATCAAGAATTAATAAAACACAGGAAAGGGTCAAATATGGGCCTTTAACTGCTGTCGGCCTCTATCATCACCTACAGAGGTGCAAAAATAAAAGTTTCTAGGAGCGACAGTGTTTTTTTAAATGGCAGTTTTATCCATTTAAAATTATATCTACAACACAATTAAGTGTGCAAAAAGGGAGAAGTTGTGTGAAAAGTAATAGTAGATTTACTCAAGTATTGCACTTAAGTTGGATATACATGAGTAAAGTTAAAAGGATCTAAAAAATGTACTTAACTTGTGTTTCAGAGCTAAATATTGAACTTTTTACTGCACTACATTTATCTGAATGTACATACAAACATTTGATCAACATCTTGCATATACAATATATCTACAGATATTTTCAGGTATGCGTCGGATTAGAGATGTGCAAAGCTCTGCTGGGATTTACGCGAGGTCACCATGTACTAATAAGAATGATTGAGTTATTAATTACTGTTTTTGATGTTGTTTTACAAGATAATAACTTGTCTGAACAATATATTATATTGTTTTAATAGTACATCTGGTTAGTTTTGGATCAAGAGTAATCAGAAAAGAATTCAAATTTTAAAAACTTGATTTTAAAAAAAAATGCACAACAATTGTGACATAATACAATACACACAACCAGAAAAAAGGACATATAGTCCTCATGCCCATCAGACTGAATAATCTCACTCATGTTGTATTGTAGCCACTTTATCTCACAGTGTCCTTTAGAGGGCGCCGTCGTATTGGCTAATAACATGTATTGCAGTCTGTCTGTTGTAAAGTCAGGGGTCCGATTCATAAAATAATGTCATTCACTCCTGTAGCCATAACGAGGTTAAAATTCATTTCGTCCCCTTCGCTTTTAAAAAGCTGAAGAATAATATACATTAAACTGTTCACAGAAACTGCAATGACCATAAACCCGTTTTATTTTGAAGGAAAGGGAAGAGGATAAATCCACACTTACTCACCTGCTATATTTAAGAACATTAATACCAGAGGTGAAAAGACAAAAAAATGAACCATTTTTCTGTCTACTTTTACTTTACAAGTACATTTTGCTGAGAGCAGGATCTTAAAAGCAGGACTTTTACTTATAATGAAGTATTTGTTACTTTTGTGTACTTGTGAGTACTTCTTCTACCAAAGAATAATACAAATTTAAAGTCCAGTATATTAAATTGAAAATAAATACCACAAAATAAATACAGAGAGGAAACAGTCAAAATGAGGCTTAAAGACAATGAAAAAAATTAACAAATAAAATTGTGTTCAAAAAATACGACGGTGAAAAAAAGCCTAAATTTAAACCTGATATAAATACATAGAGTAAAACTACAGTTAACTCAAATATAAATCATCAATCGACTGTATTGATTTTTAGGTTTGTTTACTTCCTCTGCTTCGACCACGTGCTTGCAATGCAGCCACGCATGCGCGCCAAGGGCTTTTGGCACGCGTCTGTGTCGGTGACGCGCACAGTCAAAAACAACCCCCGGCCACAGGAGCGCGGAGTCCGGAGTCTGGCCTCGGGTTGATTGGCTGTGGTCCTCCAGCCCACCCTTCCTCGCAGCGGATTGGTCAGACGGAGATTCTGCTTCTCACTAATTGGACGCTATTTGTAGAACCGGCTGTGTAGCTAGGCTGCTGCTGCCTTCACGTACTCCTCTACAGATCAGATTTAAGAGTTTTTAAAGATGATGAGATGTGCTTTTTGTTAAGGTCGGTGACAACAGTTAAAGGACAACAACGACGACGACGACGACGACTGTGTTTTACTTTTGGGGCTATAAAAGCTGAATAGAGAAAGCAAAGACATAAGAAAGTGCTGATTATTTACTCCAAAAAGATAAACAAACACTTATCATTTCTAGACAATGCTTTCTGCCGTTACCTCTGAGGAAATTAATAAATGAAGTCCTTACAAAACTTTAAAGCCTAAAATACACGTAGACAACAAAGAAAGTAAATATATTTCTGGTGAAAAAAACACAACAAACTGTGCACTTTGACTGTTTTTGTCTTTATTTTTGCTGCATATTTGATGTTTCCTCATCTGGCAATAAAAAGACAAAGTGATAACATCACCATCTTCATGCCAGCTGTGCAAATCCATCCAAAGCTTTCAATCACATATTGTGGTTTTCCTCAAGATGTGCCTGAAAGCTTTGGAGACAAGTTTTCACACATTCTTTTGCCATCTTTTATTACTGAGTTTTATTTTTGATTATAGGCCTAATATAGTTTTAGCTCTAACGTTTGAGTTTTAAAGTAGGTTATTTTTTTAATTGATTTTATGTTTGTCTATAGATTGTTTCTGTTTATTTCTGTTTTATGTGTTTAATGTCTGGCTACGAACTAAACTCCCCAAAGGGGAACTTGTTAAGACATGTTCCACGTTTTTTCTTGTGCGCTCAAATCCTAACTTCCCTGTGTCCCGTAAAGGCAGCACCGCTGGATCAAATAAAAACAGCGCTTTATCTCCACTTTCTGAACAAGTTTCACCCTGAAACCAGCTCACACCGTTCACCCCAATGAGAATGCAAACGTAGAGAAACACAGCGGACAGCAACACTGGACAGATCCGGTGACCTGGGTGTTCCAGTGCATTATTCAGAGCGCGCTGCGCATCACCACAGCTAATTAGGATTTCAGTATAAATAAGGCCGCAGACGGGACAGCTCGGCCTGTCCTGCCGCTGATGTCGGAGAGCTGAAGGTACAGAGGTGAAAACCCTTGAAAACGCTGCAAGCTTCTCCACCATGCTCACACTCTCACCGCCTCACGGATGGGACTCTTCTTGAACCGGACCTACGGAGATTCCCCGCAGATCTCACGGTTTAGCGCAGAGACTCTTTGCTTCATGAGGATCCACCGAGGAGACTGATGTTTGTGGAGACTTTTTAATGGCCCTCGGCTCGACCTACACAGGCTGCTACTGCCTTTATGGGACGGTGAAGGTGTCTCTATTTTATTTCTTCTTTTTTTTTTTTTTTACTTTAACATCCACACTCCTGCAGCTCCAGCGGAGATACCGATTTCGTCACCGTGTTGTTTTGGTTTCCAAAGGGGGGGGGGGCGAAGTGTTCTTGGGGTGAGTGCTGAGCCAGTGACCGGCTGGAGGACACGCATGTGTTAGTCCGAATAATTACTGAAATAACGCTGTAATCCCACTGTGCTGTCTCCTTAGTCACTTTAAAGTGTGAGTGTAGTGACTTTATAGCCGTTATTACACTTTTATAGCATTTTATCTTTGTTTCCTGTTGCACCACGGGATTTATAGTTTTTCTATAGGAGGTATCATCCTTTATTTGTCATAGGGTCTAGCCTCTTGTATTTTGGGATGCATGCAGAACCACTAAACTATTTAAGGCATTAAAAACACTTTAATATTCCGGTAATAATGTTGCAATATTTGTACAATACTCTTTAATATTCACCTAGAAACTTAAAACGTGGCGCTACGATGAGACTTGTGTGATTTATGTAACTGTAGGCCTATAATAATCTTCTTACATTAATTAGCCTATAGCGTTACAACGTCTCTGTCTTTTTGATGAAACACGTTGTGCAATTTGATCTTCGAGTTGCATTCAAGAGCAAAACAAAAAACAAAAAAAACAAAAACCCTGACGTGCAGCTCCTTTCAGATGATAATTTGTTCCATCTCCGTTACGATCACCATCATCATCATCATCATCATCATCATCCGTGCTTCCGTTCGGCCGCAGATCTCGGTCAGTTTTTTCGGGGGGCTTAAAATGCCACGTGAACAGACGACGACAAAAACACAGTGAAAGGATGGATTTCATAACGCTCACGCGCACACAGCCTGCACCTCTGAAGGGGGGTGGGGAGGGGGGCTGCAGTGTGTGTGCAGCGTTATGTTTACATGCATCCTCCTCCTCTCGTGGTGAAGCAACACATTTCAGGGTTTCGAGGTATTGCAGCAACAAAGGCAGTAAAAAAAAGAAAACTAAACAAAAACACCAGATGAATTGTTGCTGTAGTCTTGAGGCTGACGCGCGTCCTCAACGTCAGGACAGCAAGGGTAGGACGAGGGCAGGCTTTTGTTTAGGGGTAGGTACCAGATTTATGTTTAATTTTTGGCTTATATATTTAGTGTCATCATTCATGGCATCATATTACAGATGTGGGTCTGTCCAGTGTCAGGATGATGCAGTACTGACACATAAACAGTGCAGCAGATGCAGGAAGAGGAGGAGGAGGTGGTGGTGGTGGATGGTGGGGGCGATCAGGCTGCTTTTTTGTTTTGTTTTTTTATCTATAAAATTAAAAATAGCAATAATTTAATATATTTTTTATCTCTGACATGGCAAAGCCTCAAGAAATACTCGAGGAATCTATTGATCTGGCTCTAAAATTAACTAATGAGGACAGCAGGCGTGTTTTGGCGCAGAACCACAGAGAGCAGTGTGATTGTTTTTCAGGAAATATCATCCAGCAATAATCCTTTAAAGTTCCTTTACTCTGTCCATGGCGCTCAGTTCTGACTTTTAATTGACCTTTCTGCTGTTTCTCCTCCCATATGGTGTCAGGATAATAACAGACTGCTTTATTGTTTTTATAAAACATGTGAGGATCCTTTTTATCACAGGGTTTTAACCCCTAATGCCACTTAATCAGTCCATAAACTAATTAATCAAGAAAACAATTGTAAAGCAAATTGAAGAATGTGCTGAAAACGAGGAGAAACTAAATGAGATTTTGCTTTTCATTTAAAAAGAGACCTGTGGGTGGGAAACAAAACATGACATAGAAAAATAACGATTTTTTTTTTTTAATATCATAGGAAGAAAAATGAGATTCATTTTCTCATCTTGTATTTATTTACACATCCGGGCATCTCCGCGCTCCCTCCTTCTCTTGGTGGCGCGTTCATGTCGCATGGGAAATAAGCTCTTCAGCAACAACAAAACAATAACTTTGAGATCTTTATTTTTTATGAAAATAGAATACATTATTTAATTCGTAGCTTGCAGTAAATCATTCTCAACTTGGGCAAAGTTCACACAAAGACACTTTATATGTGATGCACTCGAGTTTGTGATTTACAGCAGAACAACACTGCAGGCAACAAGCAAGTGTTTCTGGAAGATCCAAAATATCTTTTATTAAAATGTCTTCAGTGGAGAAGTTGGTGTTCAGTTGTCAAATTAAACTACCTGAAACCTCAATTAAACACACGCGGAAATAAAAAAAAAACTCAAAGGATCTTTTATTTATAGAAAGCATGCAAAAGCAGCACTATTATGGTGTTTCTATTTAAGCTGAACAACTAAGTAGATCGTGAAGTTGGAGCCAATGTAGATTATTTACAATAAGAATAGCTTAAATTTTTAGTTGAGGTGACCTTTATTGATCATATTCGGGGAAATTGAAGGGTCAGAGCAGCAAAAAGTAGGTGAACAGTTGCATCCTATGGATAAGTAACCTTGAAAACTAGTATACGATATATTTGTACCATGAGCAGCTATGAGTCAAAAATAAAAGTAAAAGGTATTAAATCTGTGGGGAAATGCCCATTACAGTGTCCTAGATCAAAGGTGACTTATATAAATGTTTCATTTTGTTTGACCAACAACCCAAAACCCAGCAATATATTCAGTTTATTATAATGTAAGACCAAGAAGAACAGTAAAGCCTCAAATTTGAGAATCAGGAATGGTCAAATATTTGGAATTTTTGCTTGAAATTTAGTTCAACGATTAATCGATCATCAAACTAGAGAAGGAAGTTATGATAAATAACTAGATAGAAAAATTACATGGGAGGGAATGGAAGTAGAAATGCTTGAAAACATATAAAAGAGTAAAAGAACTTCGAATAAAACATAAAATAAATGGAGCCAAAAAGAAATAAAACCTTTTATTTCCACCTGAATAATCCTCTCAACTTGGTTTCCATCTTTCCCACGGGAGCCTGAAGGCAGCGCAGCAACCGATTGGCTGGCCGAGCTGTCAATCAAAGCTCCATCTCCCTCCCACGTGGTGACGTTTCTTACCAAAGTAACCAGGCCAGTCTATTACGCACACAAAAGACACAACAAAAGCCCGTGTTAGGAAAAATGAGATCCGTCAGCACCCAAAGGACACAACAATAAGTTCCCATCTGGCAGCATCACCCATGGACCAGAGCCTGGGACGACGACAATCATTAATTTAACTTAAAGAAAAGAAAACATCTCTCTCTTTCTTCAGCAAGCAGTTTTTCCTCCAAGCTGCGTTTTGCTCAGATCTGATCCAGGTGGTGAGTACAGCAGCAGCAGCAGCAGCAGTGCAATGTTTACCTCTAAACAAACAACATCAACAACAATAACAACAAAAACCCTGAAAGAAAAGAAACTAAAAGCAGCAAACGCGGTTCTGGTGTCGTGCTGGATTCACAGACCGCATCAGGCTCGGAAAACAAACCAGCCAGCGTAGCGACACTGTTGCATTTGAGCTGGCGTCGTGCTCTTTGTTGGGGATAAACACATTTAGAAGAGGAGGTTTGGAGAAATAAGAGGAAGGAGGGAAGTTGCAAAAGCCTTTAATGTGAAGTTGAACTTCTTTAGATTCTAAATATTGCTGTTAAAACGCATGTTGTGTCGTAAATTTGTTGTTTTTGGGGTTTGATGCAGCGAGTCTTTTGTCTGGACACTCTTCTTCCTGTTAGTGGTTACCAGAGACGCACAGTGTGCTGCCTCTTTGTTTTCACTTTGCTCAGTTTGACTATCAGCTGTTCCTGCTGGGTTAACCTGTCCACTCCACTCACCTCTCCTGTTGTTGTTGTTGTGTAAATGCAGTTTCTCTTTTGTTTATCCATCAAAACAACAGTGTTGAAATCAAAATGTGACCTGGTACAGGTGATGAGGAAGGCTGAAACAAAAGAGACACAAGCTCTGGTGGCAGGAAATGATCTTGTAGGATTACACACTCAATTTTGAAGTATTTTACAGTTGTTATTATAAAAATAAAAACTGGAAAATGCAAAGAAACACCCTAAAAAGTGAACACCATAAATGCCATGCGCTGTCAAACACTTGGAAGACAGCAACTTGGCTTCACAAGGGAAACAAACAAACCAACAAGATTATGTTTATTTCTCCTTATTTGGCATTTATGAAGATGAAAGTAACGTGTGTGCGTCATGTCACGCTGTCAGTGTGTGTGTATTGATGGTGGTGGCGGTGGTGGGGGGGGTTAGATGCAAATAACAGCATGCTATTGTCTGTCTGTGTGTTAGTGACAACCCTGTCTCTCTAAGGATGCACTGCACAAAGATGATTTAATCATTGATGGTGATTATGTTGAAGTGTGGCACACGAATAATGAAACTCCTGAGTGTGTGTGTGTGTGTGTGTGTGTGTGTGTGTGTGTGTGTGTGTGTGTGTGTTTACCTTTCCCCACGCACGTGCCACTGAGGTTAAACTGGGCTAATTCAGAAAGGGGATTTTGTCCTTTTCATGCAGGGATTATGGCTCAGGCACCTGTGCAGATTATACAGTATGTATGTAAATATGGCTCGTCTGGGGCACCGCGTTGTGTTGTCACTTCTCACCTTCCCAGCCGTGTTATGTGTGTGTGTGTGTGTGTGTGTGTGTGTGTGTGTGTGTGTTTATATATATGTGTGTGTGTGTGTGTGTGTGTGTGTGTGTGTGTATATATATATATATGTGTGTGTGTGTGTTTATATACGTGTGTCTGTGTGTGTGTGTGTGTGTGTGTGTGTGTGTGTGTGTTTATATATATATGTGTGTGTGTGTGTGTTTGCAGAGCAGCCATGCTCAGCGTTGCGTCATGGCTGCTTCCTGTTGAGTTGCGGAAGCTCCTTTGTTTTCTTGTCTGGCTGCTGGCTTCTGTCTCGGCGCTGCTCTTCCTGTTGCAGCACATTGAGCTCAACTGGAAACTTCTAGAGCTGCTGAAGCTCGTTCTCTTTATTGTTTTTTCACTTTCAGGGATGCAGGGTTATTGATGTTTATTGTTTGTTTTTGTTTTTTACAAGGTGCAACCTTTGTCCTGCCTGTTGCTGATGACAGTCACTGTTGAGCCGGTGGGCTGCGGTAGACACAATGTTTTTAACATAACAATAGTTATTTTTAAGAACACAAAGTAGTTTCTTTTTCCCCCTCGATGCCAACACTTAGGTTATCAGTCAAATGATGAAAATTAAACCCTGACACTGACAATGTCTGTCGTATGTTGTAAGGTACAAATATTCTTTCAAAAGATGTTTCAGGTGACAAACTATGAAATTGTTGTGAAATATACAGTAGTGTAAACAAAGTACTTCTTGCTGTCACCAGTGTCATATTGGTCTTTGTTTTGGAGAAGAAGATCTTGAGGTTCACAGAAAGTGTTTTCAATTATGTATTTGAGTTAAATACAAGAAGTGAAAGCCACTGTGGTTGAACAGAGAAACAGCACCACTTATGCAGTTTAATTTTAATCAACAACAGAAGCCCAAAGAGTCAAAGTCCCGCCCTCTTTGTTTGACTGACAGGTGATTGTGAGAGCAATGCTGACATTCACAGCAAAAGAAGTAAAAGCAGCATTTACGAAATTGGTTTGCACCATTAAAATCTAAGAAACGTCTTAGTTAGTAAAGACTTCAGTAATGTACAGGCTACATTTGTTGCTTGGAAAACATTTATGGTATTCTCCAATCAAGCAAGTTTTACAGGCACAAAAGTTATAAATGTGTATTACTTTGTTTTACTTTTCTTTTCTGTTGTTTTACTTTACAGACCTAGAGAAGTAAGTGTGTCAGAGTTAGTGTTCATACAGTTCAGAATGAGAGAGTGGGAAGTCTCAGATTATGCTAACCAACTAACTGACGTTATTCACTAGGTTACTGACGCAATGTTTAGTAGCTAATTGAAGCTACGTCATGTTGTTTTAGTGAAATGTTATTTTAAATCTTTAAGGTTTACATCATTATTAAACAGCATTTATCAGGTTTCAGGTCAGATTTATCAATCATACACTGTTTTGTCTTTTACTGTTCACACTAAACGGTTCAGATATTAGCAAGCTAACGTTAGCTGTTTTTTTCAGTTAGCTTCACAACAGTTACACCTGGAAGTTACTGGGTGTAAATATTTAGTAACAACTAATTTCTATGTAAGAAATATTTGGTGTGCAACCCTTTTAACTTAATTATGCTTTGTAAACACTTACTGGTTTGAACTTAATGGCTGGTGCAGCTGGTTCAGGTATTATAAACAAAATCTACTTCATGTGCTTTAAGCGGTTTTATAGAAAAAATGGCCTTTGTCAGTGTTATCTTATTATATATTATATTATTTAATCATTGTTACGGATAAAAAAAGTAGCATTTTAATGTAGCAGCTGATTTAGAGGGAGGTAATTTTAACTTTTTGAAATACTTTTTGAAGCTAGGCTGTGAAACTTTTGTTGAACAGCGGCCACTGTGGCCACAAGTTGCAATTACATGATAATGATAAATCCTAAAATGGTGTAACCGTAGCAACACAAGCAGAGAAGCATCATAATGTCAATAAACCGACTTAATTATGTTTAACAACTAGCCTGTGTCTAACCAAATTTAGCTTAGAATTAGCCACCTTAAGCTTTTCAACTTTCAAATTCAGCTTTTAATTTAAAGGAGAATTAATGTGCTGTTTTGTATTTTTAAAGTTAGATAGTCTCACTTTAAAGCTGCATCTAAATAAGCAGCTTCTGAATGCTAATGTTAGTCCGTGTGTGCAGGATTAAAAGCAACTGTTCGCTAACACATGAACAATAACAACTTCACAAGGCCGTGTTTATTGCTTCCCACAAGTGGCAAAAAATCAACTAATGCAGCTTTATCAAACATTATTTTTATAGCATCTTCTGTACAGCTGAAAATAAGACAGTACAAATGTAAACACCTCTCTAGCCTCAAACTTCATCAACCCCACACCAAAGTGCAGATAGCAGTACAGTAGGAGGTGGAACAGGTCTCTTCATTCAGGTGAATAGTTGAATATAATATTTAGTTATACACCTGCAGAGATGTTTTTGTCAATCGGTGAGTCCCTTCAAAAGGTCACTCACTCATTGTGTCTTGGCTGCATTGTCTCATCGGCTATTCTAGTCTGTCCTGTGTATGTACTGAACTGGTATGCGTTCGTTTCTGTAGAGCTCATTCTCTGACAGGCCTGCCTGTTTAGAGATATAATTTTGGTTCTAGCTTTATATATATATATTTTTGTCTTCCCGTTGCTTTTTATGTTTGTTTTTATTAATTTTAAAAACAATTATTCTGGTTTATTACTTATTGAAAGGATTACTGTGGTTTATTTAAACTTTTACGTTATTTTTTGTAGGTTTGACGTATCGTTTCTATTGATTAGGATAGTTGTACTCACTGAGTTAATTGCTTAGATATGGAAATGTAGTCACAAAGAGGTAAGAAAAAATAAAATAAAAAGAGGTCTGACTGAGCAAGAAAAATGAGCACAGATGTTTTGACAGGTTGTAAACAACCCCCCAGGTTAGCCAAACTTTTAACTGTAGAGGATAAAAAAGGCAAATGCTGTTCAAAACATTCATCACAGTTTATAGACTGATCTACCACAATTGGCCTAGTTGTGTACACACAGTTCCTGAGTAATGAAAGATTGTTACCAACATTTCAGATGCTCTTGCTTTCAGTTGTACCTCCAAATAAAGTGGTTTAGATAATGTGGCTCAGCTGTTGGCTTGTTTACAACCTGTCTGACCATCTACTGGCTCATGTGACCTGCCTCATCAGCCTTTTATTCCCAGATTTTAGTAACTGACATGGGGAGTACAATCTCACACAAACTGTTGTTGCAGTTACAACAAAGTCTGTAAGACAACTTTCAGAAGATTAAAGATACATCGATTGTCTTTCTAAGGATTTTATGAGGGATTTTATGAATGATCGGTTGATGTTCCTGACAGGCAAGCAAACAAAAACACCTTATCTTTATCTCGGAGGCCACAGTAATCCTCCATCTATCGGTCCAGTGGGACAGAACAAACAAAGACTTGCTCCTGTCATAAACTATGAATAAAAAAATTGTTTGGTACCAAGTGAAGCATGTTATGTGTCTTCTTATGAACAAGGGTTTGTTTGGCTTGTCATAATATTAAGTTACATCACCATGCAGCCATGATGGCAGTCAACAACATGCGATTGTAATCACATAATAGATGATTGTAATCAAATGATTGCTTCAACAAATGAGCTGTGTTCATATTGGAAATGCAATCAAAATCATGAGTTCTAAAAATACGAAATATGGAACATGCCTCTCACCACAGCTCTCTTTTCCTTTTCCCCCGCAGGTTTGATTTTCTCCTGTGGTGTCTGTGTGGAGCGTGCCACACACCCACTCCACAACAACGACGGCTTTTGCTTGCATCTTCCAGTGTTTCTTCTGTCAGCAAGTCCAGCAGAGCTGCAACTCTTCCAGTGCCAGCCCTGACACCAGCGAGGAGCCCTGCCCCACTGACATGGTGAAGATGACCAAGTCTAAGACCTTCCAGGCTTACCTGCCGACCTGCCATCGCACCTACAGCTGCATCCACTGCCGGGCGCACCTGGCCAATCACGACGAGCTCATCTCAAAGGTACAACAGCTCAACACCAGCTCAATACTCATCCAGTCCTCCCTGTCCTTCACTTAAGCCACCCTGCAGCATTCAACTGGTCCGTCTCTATATATATATATATATATATATATATATATATATATATATATATATATATGTAGATGAAAGACGCTACAAGGTGCTCAGTTATGTCACAAACCCAGCAGCCACCTTTGGTGACACAGTGAGGGCAACTGGAGAAAACATTTTTGTAAAAAAATTCTTGAAATACATTCATGTTCTAGTCCCATTTAGTGAGGTTATGAATAAAATGGGTTAGTAAATGGATAGTTAATGTAAGTTACTGTGTCACAGTAAAGTGTTTCAAAACATGTTGTGGCAGACATTGATGTAACCCGAACTTATACCAAGTAAATAGCCTGTGGGCTGTTCAACAAAGAAAATACTGCTAATGTTTATGTTTGACTACTTGTAAGCACCAATAATCTTTTATATCAAGGTTGACTTCAGTGCAGATTTGAACTTTTGACCAATAGCAAATAGTTTTGGTGCTGATCTTTGAGGGAACAAAAAGCTTTCAGAGTTCAGATCAAGGAAGATATCTTTAACCGTGAACTATTTGTATGACAAGTTAGCTAGCTTGCTAACTGACAGTGTTTGCTATCTGACAGTTGTACAGCTATCTTTCTAACTGCCAGTGTTTGCTAACTGACAGCTGGACAGTCACCTTGCTAACTGACAGTGTTTGCTAACTGACAGGTGTACTGCTATCTTGCTAACGGACAGTGTTTGCTAACTGACAGGTGTACAGCTATCTTGCTAACTGACAGTGTTTGCTAACTGACAGGTGTACAGCTATCTTGCTAACGGACAGTGTTTGCTAACTGACAGGTGTACAGCTATCTTGCTAACGGACAGTGTTTGCTAACTGACAGGTGTACAGCTATCTTGCTAACGGACAGTGTTTGCTAACTGACAGATGTACAGCTATCTTGCTAACTGACTGTTTGCTAACTGACGGGTGTACAGCTATCTTGCTAACTGCTAGTTAGCAAGTTGGACAGTTGTATTGTTCACTGACAGTTGGCTTGCTCTCTGGTGTGGTTTATAAAGGTTAATGTGTTAGCTGACAGTCCATTTACACAAGCAGCAGACCTGCTTTAGCTGCTAAATTCTCCACCTAATTTACAAAGCCAGTTGCTGGTGATATTGGAAACCAGTTGAGACTGAACCTTATAATAAATGTGCTGTAAACAATGAGCTAAAAGAGGCTAATTAAAGCTATGTTGGTTGATAATTTTCCAGTAGTTTGTCTCTACCGGTGACTCATTTCACATTAAATATAGTCATTTGATTCAATGTTAATAGATAAAATATTTATCAATGCAGCTTAAAAATAAGTGGTTCTGAGAAACAGGCTTCATTTAGTGCTTGAGTTTGTCAGGTTACAACAAAGTTACAACATCCAGTTTTTCATTATTCAAGTCAAACACTGATAAATTCGCAGACTCATCTGGATATCAAAATGGCTATCTTGGCCTTATCCTTTGGATCACATTATGAGTCATGATAAAATTTGACAGCGTCCTTGTAATATTAATAAATGAATAAATCAGCCCGGCTAAACTGTGAATTTTCACTCAGCTGGGACTCAGCGGTGATTTAGTGATGTCCTCTGTGGCAAATGGCATTTGAGTTTGACAGCAGTGTCGTTTTATTTGATGCTCACCTGCCTTATTGCATCTCTAAAGCTTGTGTACCTGTCTGTTTTTGCATCTGTATTTTATTTCTGCCAGTAAATTCTCAGAGGCTTAGATGACAGCCATGGCCGATATTTTTACTCCGGTTTTTTCTGTGGTGCACAAAAGAGCTGGTCAGTCTTTTTAAATGTTCCTGCCTTGGATATTTTTGTTTCTGTTGCTGTTTTTTTATAGTTAAAAAAAAAAGGAAAAACTGAATGCACTGCCTTGTCTTACTGAGCATCTCTGTAACCTCAGACTTACTTTCAAAATATGAGGAAAAAAATCTAAACAATCAGACTTCAGATCTGCCTCACTGCCCACATGTTTCAAAGAAGTTAGCGGCATTGAAATGTTTTTGTTTTTATTTAACTGAACCCTTTCTTAGTCTGAGAATTTCGGAAAATAAGGGCATACTGCCACTGCAAGACCCTAGAGCCCAGTGTTTTTAAGTCTTATTGGTTAATTTGTCTGAACAAAAGTTAGAAAACCCAAAGGGATTCAGTTTATGAAATAATATAGAGAAAAAAACTGCAAATAGTCAGATAAAAGAGGCTGAAGCTTAGAAATGTTAATTTTTTTTTTCTCTGAACTCAACTTTTAGCAAAATGATCACCATCATCTTCTGCACCAAACATTCACTCCAGCGTGGATATTATAAACAAGAAACTGTCTGCTCTTCCAGTTTCATAGAAATAAGACATGTCAGTTGTTTAATACAGTGTTTCTGTCAGACTGTTGACATTCATTCGGATACATTCATCTCTGCGAAACTGTGACCTGAAGTGAATCCAGATGACAGTTTATTATAAGTGTCGTAAAGTGTCTGGCAGTGCTGGTCTGAATTTAAAGGGAGTTTGTCTCAAACTAATAATTCAAGAAAGCTGTCTTAAAGATGCACGAACAAACTTTGACATTGAGCTCTCAGTTGAAAAAGTCTTTTCAAACACAGCTCTCTATGTCTAATCATTCAGAAAGTCTCAAGGGCAAAATTATTGGAGTCTGTATTTGAGAAAAACACTCAATTTTCATTTGTAGTTGTGCTGTAATAGGTCAGATTGTGTAGACTTGTTGCAGCGTATGAGTAAGTTTCCATGCCTTTGATAATTTGCAGATTTCTTTTGTTGTGAAAGTTCCAATAAAAGCTAATGGAAACAAAAGAGATTTTTAATATAGTTTGATGTCACAGTTAAAGCAGCAACTAATGATTCATTTCATGATCGAATAATCTGTTGATTATTTCCCTCAAAGTGTTTTGTGTATAAAAGTTGTAAATTGGGAACAATACCTTTTTATAAATTCCTCACTGTGACTCACCAAGCCCAGGGTGGCGTCTTCACATATCTTATTTTGCACAACCAACAGTCCAAAACCCAAAGGTATTCAGAAGCTGGAGCCAAAAAAAAACAAGGATTAAAAAATGATTAAAACTATTAATCACTGAAATAGTTGCCAATTATTTTTCTTTGATCAATTAAAAATTTAATTGACTAATCGTTGCGGTGCTAATCATAGTGCTTGCTTCTGTTTTTTATACTGTATATTACATCCTGATATCCTAATATTTACATCCTGCCGCCACTCACCTTTACAGGCCACCAATCCTCCTGAAAGCCCCAGAAATTATAAAAACAAAGGTAGTTGATGGAAACAGGCTTTTATTCTCATTTTATTTTCCAAATGTTTTAGAAATTAGCTCAGAACCTGTGCAGAAAAGTAACAGAAACGTAAGACAGGTGTACATCAAGTTATTGGGTCTGTTTGAGCCAGTTTGGAGGATTTTTTTTCTCGAGATCAATAAGAGTCTCATTTAGTCGCATTTAGGATACTGAAATTCTCATGTTCAATTGATATGAATTGAGACCTTGCTAACAGCAGATTTGTGCTGAAGCGTCAACTACAACTTTTACATGCAAATTTGCATGATGGTCTCATTTTAAGTCATAAATGGAGGGCGCTGTTGTTTTTGCTGCTGCACTTTCACATAATATTCCTCTGGTTGAAAAGCTCTGTGGTGTCATTTGCACTATTGCAATACTTGATTGTGTGTAGAAGTATTTTTCACTATGTGTCCTTTTTAGTGAATGATGTCAGGAGCTAGCTAATGTTGTAATCTTCTTGACTGCTAGCTTGCGGTGTGGTCAGTCATGGAGAAATTTAGCTTTTAAGTGTGTGCAATACTTTTTTTCAAAAAATTGCTGGATAATAAATTGTTTTTGCCTGTAAAATATTAAACTTTGACAGAAAATCGTGTTTTTAAAGTGCATGTTTCTCACAAAATGTGCATGTCTTTGTTGCAAATCCGTATCCCTTTGGGGATAATAAAGTTAGATCTGCAGTAGGATTTCAGTTTTCATTATTTCTTTTGAATCTCCCCTTAGATTTTTTTTTTTTTTTCCAAAAACCCCTGTAAAGCTGAACAGTCCCACAAAAGATGCAAACGACCTTCTATCACTACACACTTCCTCCAGTATGTGTCAAATGTAGACACGACTAGTTTGGTCCTGAAAAACCTCATTTCTAACTTCCAGTCCAATTCCGCCATCATAAAATGACTATTGATAGGTTTATGACTGCCGGCACATAAGTCCTCCCAGGCTCCCACATCCTGTCCTCAATAATTATCAATCCTCGCAGAGACAAAAACAACAGAAAAACCCATTTTACAGTCAGATCACACAGTAGGACGCTGAAGATTTAGCCCATTTGCCCAAAATGAAATTGTTCTGCCAGGTCTGTCCGTTTATCCACCTACAGAGCGACGAATCTGAACCTGAGTGAAATACAAACAGCTGAGAGCGAGCAGGACTCAGCATTGTTACACCCTCTGGTTTCTTTTGCTGTGAAGCATAACCGTGTCAGTTTGTTACAGGATTTCTGGGTATTGAAGTTCACATTGTACAAACAGTTAGTCCATGCTGACATTTGAAGCCACAAACAGCTGATGAGCAAAGAGTGAATAAAGTTTGTAAACTATCAGATGAACCAGGGTTGCAGCAACTGGAGCGGTGACCTTTATGTGTTATTATAAGACAGTGACAGTGTGCTCCCCGTGCGTTGCACTCTCACCATGCACTAAGCTGATTATTCAAATGGCAAAGATGATCAATCTGCGCACTCGCCATCTCCATGTCGAAATCCATTTGCCTCCTGCAGCTCGGAGACTTGGAAGCTCACGGTTTGTTAATGCAAGCAGGAAGACGAGCTCGGTAAACAGCTCTACCACCAGACTGTGTTGTCCCTTTCAGCAGGATCAGACGCCTCAAGATGGTAATTTTGGAGTTGTGGAGTCTGCACAACAAGGATTTCACAGAGTTTTAATTGTTTAAGACTGTCGTAAATCACGTTGGCACACCTTTAAACAAAGAAAGGAACTATCATTTATCTGCACCTCGCTTAACCTGTCGAGAGCCATGTCAGATATGTGGATTTATTGTCACACAGCGAAAACTGTGACAAGGCAGAATGAATTGTTTTATGATGGAGCAGAGTTTCGGATGCAGCGAGGTTTGACTTGCTTCTGTGTGGGGAAATTAAATATCTGCTGCAGCAAATTTAAACTGGATACAGAAAATAACAGTTTAACAAATGAGGAGGCAAAACTTGATTGTCTGTTGATGGAGCATTTATAAGCCTTATATGAACATTTAATAAGCAAATGATAGATAGACGTGTTAACAAATACAACACCTGATGTGGGAACCCATAAGTGGAAAAACAGTGTTCATCATTCTTTTTCTTTGACTGTGCTGTCTGAGCCACATCCTCTTGTTTGCAATGATGAAGATAATAAAATGAAATTTATCAAACACAACTCATACAAAGAAGTGTTTTACAAAAAGGAGAATTTCTAACTTTAAAAACACACACAGGACAAGATGCAGCGAGAAGCGTGGTTGAAAGAGAGTTGTCTTCATTTTGATGAAGAAGAAGAACCTTAAAGAAATAGTTAAAGCAATAAAATACAATGTTTAATAGAGTAGGTAGGTAACTACTGACCGTTATGATTACTGATTAATCTGACGATTACTTTCATGGTTAATCATTTGGTCATTAAAATATCAGAGAATATTGAAACATGGCCATCACAGTTTTTCTTAAATTTCCACAAACTGCTTGAGTTTTGTCTGATCCAACAGTTTAAACTCAAAAACAAATGTTAAAATTCAGTTTGCTAAGACAGAGAAAAGCATTAGATGTCATACTAAAATAAATATACCAGCAGTAAGAGAGCAAGACAAAATCCCACACACACTTTCTGAATTGAACGCACCTTTCACACAGTCAGATGTGCGGATAAAAGCAGCAAATGATCACATTTGAGAAAATGGAACCAGAAAAATTTGGGGCATTTTTGTTTGAAAGTTTGCTTAGTTGCCTAACTGTTACAGCTCTACAGTGACAAAAAACAAGTTAAACTGAAGTTTAAAAAAAGTTTTCTAAGGTGTAAGGTTGCCTCAGTGTTAACAGTGTCCCACAGCTTGGTAGCGGTAGCATATTTTTCTCTTACATTGTGATTCCTGAATTATTCACATCCATGTTTACTTGCCAGCAGTCCTCTTCTTCTTCTTCCTTGAATTTTTTTTTGGCACGTCTCTGTGTTTCTTGACATGTTGCCGCCACCTGTAAATCAGTGGGAAAGTGTGAAACCATTGGCAGGATTGTGTAATGCGGCACAAACATGCTCGCACATGTGCACCTATGTCCTCGTGCGCAAACAAAACAAAGAGTTACACATAAAAACATTGCTTCACGGTGGTCAAAATCTTCACAGGGCGTCTTTTTAACTTACTGATCAGTGACTGCAGCTTATTGTACGTCACAGCACCAACCGTCATCGGACTCTTCCAGACTATTAAATGACTGGAGGAGATGCCAGGTGATAAAGGCAACTTGAGCTGGATGCTATTTCTCTCCGCAGAGACCAGAGCTCTGCTATGATTGCAGGTTAGAGCAACATTTTCACGTTACTGTGAGCCCACATGGCCTGGACTGAACAGACGAGCGTGTAGTGGGGGAAAACAGAGGAAATGCTTTTACAGATCGTTGGCCGTGATGCAACACCGTGAAGTCAGCTGAACATCCACACTTTAGCTTGTGCCAAAAAGCCAAACAGAGATCAGTTGTTGATAGTGTCAGCTTGTAAATGAGGTTTTTCTGGAAGGTTTTGGAGGCAGCTGGGGGCTCGGGGCTCGAGGTCGGAGAAAATAGACAGCACCGGGATAGATTTGGGAATACATACTGTACTGTTGACTGACCTGTGTGTCTCTGTTGAGCCGTTTGATGCTGCAGATGTCTGGTTGAAATGCAGAAAAGTCAGATGGGGTTTTGCGTAGAAGTGCGTGCTACTTTAATGACTTAAACAAACACAGGAAGACTTGGTTCTCTGGTATGATAAACATCTGAAAATAAGTTGAAATCGTGACCTTCACAAACACATGGATGAGCTCCAAAACCAGCTGTCCCTTTCTGCTTTACATCATCTCTCAGCAGAAATTCTTCTCCTGAGCGTGACTTTGACTCATTACGACTGACTGTTGCCTCCTAAATGACAGTTAATGAGACGAGAGCAGCATATTTACGAGCTCAGGCGACAGTGCTCCCGAGGTTCAGCCTGGGAGAGGCTGAAAGTGTTAAAAGGGCGTCAATCTTTGTGTGTTTTGTTTTATACGTGTCATGCCACACTGTTTGCAGAGGTGACGCTGGAGTAGGAATGCAGGAGAACCAGTAGCACCAGAGAGCTTTAAACTGGGAAATGCAAATGAATTAGATTTATTGCCGCACAGTTGCTGCGTCTCAGGGAGTTCCCCGAGAGCTGAAATAGTCAGCTACATTAGGAAAGTGGCCTAGTTTGGTTTGTGGTTTCCATTTACATTAGCATAAATTAAACTCCTCTTGTATTGTGGTGTATATTAAGAAGTTGCTATGAAGTTGGTCTTTTCCCCTGGTGCTTGTCTAGATAGGAGAAACACTGAAACCCCACAGCAGGCAGATTCAAGCAACTTTCTGATATGTGGTCATGTGACATTCAGCCACATTACATGGAGGCTTTCTTTGGTCCAGTGGCACCATGTTTCTTATTGAAGCTTAGACTTTAGTGTGAAACATTTAATTGAAAAAAAGTGAGAGCAACAAGTGACTTTAAAGTTCCATATTTTCATCTTCTCCTGTCTTTTATTTGAAGTGTTGATCCATAAGAAGATATATTTGTGATTTTAAGAACCAAAAACCATCTCAGTGTAGTTTTACATCTCCTCTCTTCTCTCTTCTCTCTGGAGCTCTAGTAACAACAGGTCAGTGAGCCAATCAGAGGAGAGGAGATTCTGAGCCTCTCTTCTGATTGGCTGACTGTTTTCTGATTGATCGAATAAAAATAGAGCAGATTTCAGGTAAAACACTCAGAGAAACCAAATCCTGCAAGGTTGGATGGTGGGTCCAGGTGGGCGGGGCTTGGGGCATGACTGAGAGCAGTGACTGCTTTGTTGTTACATCACAAAGTTACAGGAAGTCCTGATGGCTCGTTTTAAGGCTCAGTTTCTGAATACAGGCCCTTTAACAGTGTTGGCATTAAAAGTTATACATCAGCTTGCCTTTTCTGAAGTTTTGATTGTAAACATCATTATATTCCTCTTTAATTGTAGTTTACATCCACAGTGAAATTTAAATAAAAACTGTCAGTCCTCTCAGATACTTTGCCTGAAAAAGACAAACATCAGAAAAATAGTGTTAAAAATGATTTATATGAAATCTAAACCTTCAAGGACAAAGAGCAGAGGTGTTACAACACTGTGCAAAAGGTTTTTTAAAAAAAAGTGAGGATCCTTTCAAAATCAATGCAGGAATAGTTTTTATTTTAGCAGTTAGTTTCATACAAAGTGCAGGAAACAGAAAAAAAGCTAAATCAGATCAATATTTGCTGTGACCCTGCTTTGCCTAGCAGCACCAGTTCTCCCTGGTACACCAGTAGTTTTTCAAGGTACCTGTCTCTTCATGTGATCCCAGACTGACTCCGTGATGCCGATGAGGGCTCTGTGGGAGCCAGACCATCTGTTGCAGGACTCCTTGTTCTTCTCGTCGCTGAAGATAGTCTGTGTGTTTGGGCTTGTTGTCCTGCTGCAGAATTAATTTGGGACAGAATCAAACGCCTCCCTGATAGTATTGTGTGATGGATAAGAATCTACACATATAAAGTGCCTGAAAACATTTTCACAGCCATATATCTAATGAGGAATTCACTGGTTCACTGTCTGATTCAGCTGAACAGGTGATGAACTTCATCATGGTTGTCACTGTAACTATGCTCCGGTTTATTGTGTTTTTTTGTGTAATCTAAGATTTCCCTCTTGTGTCTCATTCTACCTCAGTTGTGCAGATGTTTGGCTTTAAAATGCAGATTTTTAAAACCAGAGTTCACCAAACACAAAGACATCTGTTAGGACTTTTCATACAGGTTTTTCTCAGAAATCAGTGGAAAGCAGACTGAACAAAACAAAAGCTGATCTGATCCACTTTTTTAGATGTATCATGAAGTTAATGTCAATTCCTTATGAGACCGATTGGAATTTTTGGAAAGGACCACAGGAATGTTTGATTGTTTAGGAGAGGCAGTGAATTGCTGAAGGATTTGTGATGACTTTTTAGCTACACACACACACACACACACACACACACACACACACACACACACACGTGCACCTAAGAATGAACTTTTCTCCAGGAGGAATCAGTTTCACTGGAATCATGGGATTGTTTACAAGAACATTGGTAACATGGAATTAAGTTATTGAATTACACAAATCACACACAGATGCAACATGCAAAATGCATCCTGAATTATTGACCTTTGACCTCTACCACAGGGAAGCAGGAAAACCAAGAGAGACTTCCTGCCTTCAGCTCTGAGTGAAGTAAAGGTTTCTCTGCAGTAAAAACTCGGAGCCTGCTGCTTTAATGACTGAACCGTCGACTGGGTTGTGTTGACTTGTTTACTGGGCCAATACCATAAGACGACTCTTGACAAATGACCTCATCAGTCTAAACAATCCACTTTAATTGTAATTGGATTTCATTAAGGGAGCTTCCACCGACAGTCTGTCTTTCTCCCGTAGGTTTTACACATTAAACATGTTCATTCTGCTTTCATGAGGGAACAGTAACATCATTCTGCATCTGTCTGACGAGTACTGACAACCTCATGGAGGATCTGAGATTATTGTGATTTTAACTCGGTAATGCTGAATGTGTTTATTGTGAGTCATTTCTTTTAAATCTCGACAGGAACAGAACAGGAAGATAGCATGATCTGCATGTGCACTTTGTCACGTTTTAACCCGCACATCAATGTGAATTTTGGTAATAATAAAATGTGCAAAGGTGCAAGAAGGCTAAAAATATTAGATATTACAAAAGGACACGCTTTGGCCCAATGCAGGTATTTAATCATAAACTTTCAGAAACTAGACCCTCAACATAGAAGTGCTTGACAGAGCATACCTGTGCTTTTTCATGCATGACAAATGCAGTTCACAATTGTAGTTCCCATCACTCAAATACACAGGAAGCTCCACAGACACAAGAGCATTAAAAACTGAAGCAAGCAGAAAATGAAAGTAATAGAGGCAGTAATTAGTCTGTACAGTAGACGGACTAATTTGAATATCCAGTCTAAAAAGTTTGCAAGATCAGATCAGATCTTTAAAACTGTAACAAATGTGACTTTAAAAAAAAAAAAAACATTTCAAACTTTTCAAAACATCCTTTTAAAGATGTGATGGCAGGAAGCCGTAGTAATGATACTATATGATGACACTGTGTTTATAGTTTAACAGAATTCTCTGTAAAAAAAAAAAAATGAAAATGAATGACTACAAAACAAATTGTTCTTCAAGGATGACTCAATTATTATTCAACTTTTCTCCTCGTGTAAAGAATTTAATCCACTGCACTGAACATCAATTTGTTTTCTTTTACAAAATGTCAGAAAATAGTAAGAGATGCCTTTTACAAGCTTCCAGATCAGGCTCCAAAAAAAAGCACAAAATGTTCACATTTAAGAAGCTGTAACTAGAGAATATTTGGCATGTTTGCTTGATAAATAAGTTGAATGTTAAATTAAAATGTTTAAATGGTTGATTACTATTTTGTTTCAGCATTTTAGCATCTGATTTTGTCCATGTTATCTAAATGCTGACATGGATCAACGTCTGAAAATGGACCTATTAATAAGCCGTCTATTCTCTGCCACACGTCGTTGGCATTTGTGTGTTCAGTAGTCCATGGCAGCATCACCAGTCCTCAGCATCAACCCTTCTAAGCCGATTATGTTACTTAGGAGAAGATGACACCGTGGTCTGGTGTTTTCCACTACACGTTGCCAAGGGCCGCTCGCCCCGTCCACGTTTGATTTTCATCCCAAATTAAATTTATCAAGTGCCGTCCATGTTTTTTTTTCACTGTGCACAGAACAGGAAAAGGAGAAACTAGTTACCAAGTCATGCTAACAACAAAGGGAGGTGTTGGAGGAGCTGCAGGTTCTGGCAAAATTTCTCCCCACAGTTGCAGTTTGAGTTCTGGAAATCTCCTGAGCCAGGTATAAAAAACTGCTTCCCCTCCCCGAGCTTATGTGCCGTGTCTTCGAGGCATGCCAGCCGGCGAGCAAGGATGCAGATGGAGCAGCCCGAAAGAAAGGATTAACCTGAACACATGGGCCAGAAGGAAGTATGGCAGGCATGGTGCCCCTCCCCCTCCCACTTCCTCCTCCTTCTCCTCCTCCAATCCTGCCCTCAATCACTAAACTAAATATGAGCTGCTGAAAAAAAAAAAGCCAGTTTATTGCTGCAAAGGAAAAGAGATGGTAAAGTTTTCTTGTTGCAGTAAAACTCCCTGATAAAGCTTCTTATAATGGATGTTATTTAAGCTGTGCAGTCTGCCAGCAGTGTTGCACATACTTATGGCTGCAACTTTCATTAACATTATCTAATAATCTGCCAGTATTTTCTATATTCATCAATAGGTGCTTTGTCTGTAAAATTAAAAAATTCCCATGATGACGTCTTTAATAACTATTTTAGTTAGTTCAAGTAGTTGAGTTGAGTTTATTATTGACTTACAGATAAATTTGAATGAATGAATGAAATACTGTAGCTCCATTTAAAACCCTGTGAATATTTATGACTCATTTATTATTTATTATTAAATTTAATAAATGTATTCTTCATTTATGCTGACTTCACTTATTTCCCATTTTACATGTGTAGCCCACTTAAAGTCTCATAAGGGTTGTGCTAGCTTAGCATTTAGAAATAACAGGAAGTCTGTTTTACCAGTAACTAGGACCAAATTATACGGCTCTTTTCAGGAAATTTATTAGATTATTTTAAAATAAATTGGAAATCATGGACCCATAAAAAAGTGTTACAGATACTTTTGCAAAAAAAGGTGTCATAAAAGCCACTAAGGGAAACACATAAACAGTTTGCTATGACAATAAACGTGGTGGATTTACCTCTGATGTCACAATATACAAAACCAGGCTTCTTGTTTCTTGCCAAAGACAATCACTGCTATTAGCCAAAATTACAACAACATTACGAACTGGTTAAAATGATAATTATATATGAATAATAATAATAATTTGGCAAATGCAACATTACCTTGGGTAGTGGCCTTGGCTGGAGTTGCTAATATTAGCTTTAACTTTGACATACTGGTATCTTGGCTTCCAAACTGTGAATAATTTCTCTGACAAATTTCTGTAACAAAACATTTAATCCCTTAAAATAATGTGGTTTGCTAGTAATATGTTCCTTGGCCCTAGAAATACCACAGTAAGTGCTAACTAGCTTACTACTGTAAGCTAGTTCCTGCCCAGCTAACTAGCTTACTAGGTGCTAGGTGACCCTGATTACTTTTGTATAACAGATTGTGGCTCAAAAGCTGCATTTTTTGCCTTTACAATAAACAAAAGAGAAACAATTTTGTTTTTCAAAAGTGAAAATGAGATATAATACTTTACATGTTAACTGACCAGTAGCTAGTTAGCAGGGCATGCCAACTAGCTACTGGTCAGTTAATCTGTTCCTTACACTTTTACTTGTGTTTCTGGTTTTGGAAAAACTAAAATCACCACTCTTCACGCTCTTTGTAAACAGACTGTCATTCTTACTACAGCCCCAAGTACACCACTTCAACATGTGGAGAAATCCAAAGTTTGACAGGCCTGCTTTGTGACTGTACAGCTGCTGTTAGCAGACAGTCAACTGGTTGAGGATCTGTTTGCACGAAGAGCAACAAGACAAAACTGTGACAGGAAAACATAATCACTGACTTTATTTAAGCGGATACCTTCACCCAAAACAAGAAATGCGGGCACAAAATCAGAGCTGACATCTGTTGTTATTGTCATCCTGAGCACGCTGCATCTTTTCACCATCGCTGTCAGTTCCTGTCTTTATCAGATATGGGTAACATCTCACAGCAGATTCGAGCATCATCCTGAAATCAGATAGAGAGTGTGAGCAGCAGTTGAGAGCCGAGCGTGAAGGCCTGCAGTGTGAACGTGGTCCTGGAGCGGGAAGACGCGGCCTGAATACTGAGGAGCAGGCTGAGTGTTTTTATTCAGCACCTTGGCTTCGTCCCACCCATCCGGCTGATGGGAGCCCCTCTGATGGAATCGATCACACTTTTCATTTCTTGCCATTAATGGACATACTTCCTTCTGCTCCCTTTTTTTTTTTTTTTTTAACTCCTCTAACTGGAAGTTTGCCAAGATGCTGATGGCTTACATGTGACTGAGGTGTCCGTGACAGAACAGTCAATTTAATATTGCTGTTCTCACTCTTTTTTAATATCATTATTAAACCAAGTGTATTCTAGGTCAGCAGGGTTTTATTGGACTGTTTAGTAGCCACACCGGCAGTCGGGACGGTGGTGTTAGTCAGTCAGTCCAGCACTTTGCTCCAGAGTTGGTCCAAACTATTGGATAGATTGTCATGAAATTTGGTGCAGACATCTCATGATTTTTTTTCTTTAAGGCAGAAAATGCAGCTTTTGAGGCAGAATCTGTCATACAAAAGTAACCAGGGTAATTCAAAAGAAACTATTATAACCTGCTGTTACTTTTAAATTGATTGACATGACTTTGATATGGACATTGAGAATATTGATATTGAGACACAAAAAACAACTAAATCAACGTTAATATTGTTGTCTGATGCTATTAAAACTTTGTTAACATCAGTAAACAGGCCGACATTCTCAGTTATGATCAGCTGATATACACGTTTTTCATCATATCAGCTCACAGTGGGGTCCAAAAGTCTGCGACCACTTCCACATTCAATTGTACCTTTATTATACTCTAGTACATTATGTCTGTGAATTATTCATGTTTTCAAGGAGGATTGGGCTTTAAAAATAGATTAAATCTTAGCCTACATGTAATAATACCTTATGTACTACAGAACATAAGGATTGTTAATAACGGATTTAAAATATCAGCCTTGAATTGAATTTAAATAGAGCTTTTGGGTTTAACAGGATGCCTGTAAGTTGGAGTTGAACCCTCACCTACAACAGTCGACATCTGTTGAGACAGATGGTAAAAGTCAGCCTCAGCAGGTTTGTTAATAGCTTCCAGTTAATCTTTATTTCAGACCTTGGTTTGATTCATTGTGTTACATACGTTTTTAAAGGAGCAAATTTTGGTGAAATCAGATGCAGTTCGTTTGCCTGTGAGAATTCGCTGTTCCCTGCAGTTGAAGCGTTTTGCCTCTCGGGGTGGATTTGTGTTTGTGTGAGTTTGGCTGAAGGAGCGGATTTCTCTGTGCGAGGTATTGTTCCCTTCAGTCCCGTGTGGTCAAGAGGATTCAGGGATTTTGAGATTTGCTTTGTAGAATTCATTTCTTAGGAACAAGCGTTTTAAAACAAGTGCAATTGCAGCAGCTTAAGAAAACGAGCTCAGTAACCACACTCTCGTTTGCTCATGTTTTATTAAGCAGCAGCAAAAAAAGAGAAAAAGCTGAGGGAGTTCTTGCAGCCTGCATCTGATTCTCCCTGCACACATTTTAGAAACAATCCCTGATGGATCCTGTTGGGATGTCTAATAGGATTGTTGGGAGTCTGGAGGTTTTATTGCAGCCCTTAAAGCTGTCAGGCCGCCCCTGCATTCAAAAAAACATGATCCGAACTTATTCCTTTAACTGATCTTGTAGGACTTTGCTTCTTACATTCTGAACGGGCTGTGTGACAAGCATCCTCCTGCTCCGGAGCCAAGTTATCTACAGTGAAGCTCACAGCAGCTCGGGCAAGAGAGAAAAACGCTGCCCAAGTAAAAATAGACTGTGGAAAACAGATAAGGGCAGGGAGAGACGGAGCCGTCCCTTTTTGCCAGTGGTTAAGATGATGGCTGAGCCACAGTGAAGCACAGATATGACACCCAGCTCTTGTCACATGGAGTAAGCCCCCCCCCCCCCACCCCCTCGCTGGCCTAAACACTGTGGAGAGGACTTGTTGTCGACTCCACAGGGACCGACCTAGTTCCCTCTCGCTGCTAAAGGTCACATGTCTCATGGCTCTGGACTGTATGTGTGTGCAGACTTCACTTCAAACACAAACAATGAACTTGAGGATGTAACAGTGAGACATCAGCACCTACAGCGACAAGCGAAGAGAATAATAACCCTCTTTCTTTTTTCTTTTTTTATTTGTTGCTCTTGAATCAGTTTCAAGCCAAACTCCTCTGATCTGAAATAAAACTTTCCCACTTCTGACAAATGTTAACAACACACAGGCAGTTAGAAATCATCCCCTGAGCCTCAGTGGTGGCGGCGGCGGTGGTGGTGGTGGTTGGCTGTGGTCAGCGGAGGAGGCAGCTGGTGCTCCTATTAGGTAGTATTAGCTCAGTGCCCTCAACCGCAGCCACAAACTTTATCTGCCGCACTCATTTGCAATGGAAAAGGCAAAGCCGATTGAGGCCTGTCTGTCGGCCGAGGATGACGGGGCCGGAGGAGAGGAGCCTGGCAGCCTCTGTCGTTACCCACTGTGACGGCTTTACTGCTCTCTGTTTACCTTAATGTACAGGAACGTCATGTGTACAGCAGGACATTTATAAAGCCAGATTTTATTTAATCGCCTATATTCAGCACAACTATTTAAGTGTCTCTGCAAAGCTCTTTGGTCAGCAGAGGTTCATAATAATTGACTTGACTAAATTGATTAATTCTTCAGGTTGAGTTTGGAAAAGCATGAAAGAATAAAGAGGCTCAGTCCACAGTGCAATTTCTTCTGCCTTATTTTCAAATTGTGCATGTGATTTTCCAACTTAATGTTCTGTTTAGAGGAGCAAACATTTTGCAGAAGTCAACTGAATTTTGCAACCAATCTTTCAGTTTTTCTGTAAGATGTTGTCGATCTCACACCATCTGTTCCACAAGGATATTTGTCACTGTGGAGCAACATGTTCAGCTGCAGACAAGTTTCTCTCCTAAACTCTCTTATTGTGCGTCTCTCTTGGGTTTTGTTGGTGTGCTGCTCTCTCTTCACATCCTGCTACTGAGAGCTGAAGTCCTGACCTCACGTCTGGACTAGCCTCTGCTCCACTGAGCACTTCTTTCATTTGTCTTTGTCAAACAATGAAACGTGTCTGGTTTGCATGTTCTAAGACAATCACTACAACCCACCGTAGCAGCTGCTGTTAGAAACTGAAACCTTAATTTTAACAAAGTTAAACTTCATTTACTTTGTGATCACTGGAAAAAAAAACTTGACACACTGTTGAGAGAGCTTCTGTTTTAAGGCTGGGTTTGTAATTATTAGCGTAGATACGAACTAATGTGGTTTTCTTATGTCTGTAGCTCAAGCTGGAAGTTTCTGTTCCACTTTGGCTCCCTATCCTGTTTCTTGATAATGTGTTTAATTGCATTATGGCGACACGCAGGGTTCATTTTTGAAAATGGGGACAGCCAACACTTTGGTTTTGGATGCAGGCTTAGGGTTAAAAGCAAGTATATAAGCGGTCTTTCACAAACAATGCGTGGGATCCAGCGTCAGAGAAATAAGATATGTGGATTATTTAATTTCTTTTTTCCCCTAATTCTATGTTGTCACTCAGTTGACATTGGTTTGGTTTAGTTTCTATTCATTCATAAATCATACAGTGCCTGTAACACACTCTGTGAATAAGATGAGATGACGCAACACACATTCCTCCCAACAGCTTGATGCTGATCTGACAGGACATAAACAATGCACGTTTCAAAATATCTATTAAGAGAATTAGCTTTTGCAAATGTTTTAAAGGTGGAACAAGCGTCTTCACACTCCACATTTACAGGTGTGGGAACATGAACATGGTGTCTCTCTTATTGTTTCGAAGCCGCATCCCATCAGAAAGTAGAACACCCAGGACGAGTTGCTGAGACTGTGCGAGGTCGTACATGCTGACTTTTTTGCAACCAGTGGTTACCCATAACACCCTGCTCTGTATAGACCTGCAGAGAAACTTGTGTGTATCTCAATCCCAGATTAATGAGGAAGGAAATGCATTAAACATGTTTGTAATGCCTCAAGCGCATACACACACACACACACACACACACACACACACACACACACACACACACTGTATTTTGGTAAGAATGTAAACATACCAGTATTTGTTTATAAGAAAATCTCCACAGGGTATCTGTAACTTAAATCTTCCTCTGTGCATTACAGTGATCAGGTTTTCAGCTTGTACTCATTTGGGACTGCAAGGGATGTTTTGAATCAGTATATCAGGGCTCTGTGTTGTAATCAGCTGTGTGTGTGGTTTATGTAATATCCCACTAAACTGTGTCTTTATTGATATTTCATTCAGAAAGCTCAGATTGTTGTTGTGGTGGAGGCATTAAAGTCTCTTCTTCTGTCAGCTCGTAGACGCTACTGTAAAAGCTGCTTTGTTGTTCTGCAAATACACCGAATATCTCAAACGCTGCACGTTAACTTTGAAGCATGACATCTCGAGTCTGAAGCAGGGAAAAAATGTGGCTCCTATTACAGTTTTATCCAGATTTTATGTCATCTAAAACACACTTTCATCCATCTCCTCGTAATCTATAAATTTTCCACCTGCATTTTGACAGTTTCTAAATGTGCAAACAGCTTTTTTTGTTTTTACATGATTAAATAGGAATTTTGCAAAAAGAAGTGATTTGAAGTTTGAGTTTATGTGTTTTTTTCTGGTCTGATGAAATGATTTGTAACAAGGAAATGAAAGTTGTTCCCAAGAAACAACTCTCAAAACAATTTCTCTGGTCATTAAAGTTGACATGGTGATGATAGACTCGCTCTCTTAATGTTTATGTGCTCAGACCTCAGCTCTTTCTCTCAGCCTCATTTTGTTTCTTACCTCCAGCCAAAATTGTGTACGGGAACCTTGACAAAGACGAAGAATAAGTATGCACAGCAGTTACAGGGAGAAAAACACCCCATGGTGTCGGTCGCTGACATCCTTGTCCTCAGCAGTGTGGTTGCAGCTCTTCATTGTCAACTTACATGATTTTTTCTCTCTCTTCTTTCAGTCATTTCAAGGCAGTCAAGGAAGAGCCTATCTGTTCAATTCAGTGTAAGTAAGAGCCTCCAGTTCACACCCACAATTCACCTTGTTTTTTGTTTTTTTGTGATAAAGATATTTGTGTTTTTTGTGATACACAATTGCTACTGTACTTGACTTGGAAACAGTTCTTTAGTTTATTTGTTTATTTATTTATTATGTTTATTCAATTATGTATTTGAAGGCTAAAATTGTCAGATAAATGTAGGCCTAGTGAAATAAAAAGAAATCACAGAGAATAGAGAATTATTGGTAACTATCCAATTGCCAATTAATTTTTTTCCATGTAGTTATATTACGGATTGCGTACAGAATTGATGACATTATTACATAATAACATTTTAATCGACGCAGCACCATCCAATGCGCCTGGTGCACACACACCCATACCTATGGCACACAGCTGCATACGAGGACGGTGCACTCACATGCCAAGAGCTGCTGTTGCTGTTCGAGATTTATTGGATTGTTATTTTTTGCTTATTGTATGTTGGTGTTTGCATTTTCTAATTGTTGTACCCGTACCTACCTATCTAAAGGCTCACGTCATGTGAGAATATCAATGTGGTACCCAACATCACCAGAAAAAAAAGCATTAAATAACAAGCTAATCCTGGCTTCTGTCTTCTGTTGGCTGGCAGTCAGGTTGCAAGCAAGAGTAAACATAAAATGGTGGATGTATCAAAGTATGAGTTTATGAATAACTATACTATGACTTTTTTATGACTTACTATACTATGACTGTTCAATGCCTTACTATACTATGATTTTATGACTAACTATACTATGACTTTTTATACCTTACTATACTATGACTGTTTAATGCCTTACTATACTATGATTTTATGACTAACTATACTATGACTTTTTATACCTTACTATACTATGACTGTTTAATGCCTTACTATACTATGTCATTTTATACCTTTAGTATACTATGTCATTTTTATGACTTTTTATGCCTTACTATACTATTTCGTTTTGATACCTTACTATACTATGACTGTTTAATGTCTTTCTATACCATGACTTTATGACTTACAATACTATGAATTTTTATGCCTTACTATACTATGACATTTTTATGCCAAAGATACTATGACGTTTTTATGACTTTTGTTGCCTTAATATACTATGAAGTTTTTTTGGACGTTTTATGCTGTACTATACTTAGATGTTTTTTGGCATTTTTATGCCTAATTGTATTATTTCATCTCATTCCATGCCATACCATGACGTTTTTATGACCTTTTGTGCCTTAATATACCAAGATGTATTTTTGACGTTTTATGCCATACAATACTATGGCGTTTTTTGGCATTTTCTGCCATACCGTGCTTAGATGTTTTTTTGACTTTTTCTGCCTTATTATACTATCTTGTTTGACGCCTTGCCATACTATGACGTTTTTAAGACCTTTTATGCCTTAATATACAATGATGTTTTTTTGACGTTTTATGCCGTACTGTACTATGAGGTTTTTTGGCATTTTTCTGCCATACTATACTATTTTGTTGGATTCCTGACCATACTATGACGTTTTTATGACCTTTTATGCCTTAATATGCAATGATTTTTTTTGACATTTTATGCCATACTATACTATGACGTTTTTTGGCATTTTTATGCCAAATTATATTGTTTCGTCTCATGCATTGCCATACTTTGACGTTTTTATGACCTTTTATGCCTTAATATACTATGATATATTTTGGCATTTTTATGCATAATTATATTATTTCATCTCATTCCTTGCCATACTATGAAGTTTTTTATGAGCTTTTATGCCTTAATATACTACAATGTATTTTTAACGTTTTATGCCATACTATACTATGATGTTTTTTGGCATTTTTATGCCTAATTACATTATTTTGTCTCATGCATTGCCATACCATGACTTTTTTATGACCTTTTATGCCTTAATATACTATGATGTTTTTTTTTAAGTTTTATGCCATACAATACTATGGCGTTTTTTGTCATTTTCTGCCATACTATACTTCAATGTTTTTTTGCCTTTTTCTACCTTACTATACTATCTTGTTTGACGCCTTGCCATACTATGACATTTTTATGACCTTTTATGCCTTAATATACTATGATGTATTTTTGACATTTTATGCCATACTATACTATGACGTTTTTTGGCATTTTTATGCCTAATTATATTATTTCGTCTCATTCCTTGCCATACTATGACGCTTTTATGACCTTTTGTGCCTTAATATACTATGAAGTATTTTTGACGTTTTATGCCATACTATACTATGACGTTTTTGGCATTTTCTGCCATACTATACTTTGACATTTTTTGGAATTTTTATGCATAATTATATTATTTCGTCTCATGCATTGCCATACAGTGACGTTTTTGTGAATTTTTATGCATTAATATATTATGACGTTTTTATGACTTTTTGTGCCTTACTATACTATGAGTTTTTTGGCGTTTTTCTGCCATACTATACTATCTTGTTTGATGACTTGCCATACTATGACGTTTTTATGACATTTTATGCCTTAATATACTATGCTGTATTTTGGCATTTTATGCCATACTATACTATGACGTTTTTTGGCATTTTTATGCCTAATTATATTATTTTGTCTCATGCATTGCCATACTGTGACGTTTTTGTGAATTTTTATGCCTTAATATATTATGACGTTTTTATGACTTTTTTTGGCATTTTTATGCCTAATTATATTCTTCCGTCTCATGCATTGCCATACAGTGATGTTTTTGTGAATTTTTATGCCTTAATATATTATGAAGTTTTTATGACTTTTTATGCCATACTATACTATGACGTTTTTTGGCATTTTTATGCCTTATTATACTTTCTTGTTTGACGCCTTGCCATACTATGACGTTTTTAAGACTTTTTATGCCTTAATATATAATGATGTATTTTTGACGTTTTATGCAATACTATACTATGACGTTTTATGGCATTTTTATGCCAAATTATATTGTTTCGTCTCATGCATTGCCATACTTTGACGTTTTTATGACCTTTTATGCCTTAATATACTACGACGTTTTTTGGCATTTTTATGCATAATTATATTATTTCGTCTCATTCCTTGCCATACTATGATGCTTTTATGACCTTTTGTGCCTTAATATACTATGAAGAATTTTTGACGTTTTATGCCATACTATACTATGACGTTTTTGGCATTTTCTGCCATACTATACTTTGACGTTTTTTGGCATTTTTATGCATAATTATATTATTTCGTCTCATTTCTTGCCATACTATGATGCTTTTATGACCTTTTGTGCCTTAATATACTATGATGTATTTTTGACGTTTTATGCCATACTATACTATGGCGTTTTTGGCATTTTCTGCCATACTATAGTTTGACGTTTTTTGGCATTTTTATGCATAATTATATTATTTCGTCTTGTTCCTTGCCATACTATGATGTTTTTATGACCTCTGATGCCTTAATATACTATGATGTATTTTTGACGTTTTATGCCATACTATACTATGACGTTTTTGGCATTTTCTGCCATAATATACTTTGACATTTTTTGGAATTTTTATGCCTAATTATCTTATTTCGTCTCATGCATTGCCATACAGTGACGTTTTTGTGAATTTTTATGCATTAATATATTATGAAGTTTTTATGACTTTTTATGCCATACTATACTATGACGTTTTTTGGCATTTTTATGCCTAATTATATTATTTTGTCTCATGTATTGCCATACTATGATGTTTTTATGACCTTTTGTGCCTTAATATACTATGATGTATTTTTGACGTTTTATGCCATACTATACTATGATGTTTTTTGGCATTTTTATGCCTTACTATAATATCTTGTTGGATTCCTGACCATACTATGACGTTTTTATGACCTTTTATGCCTTAATATACAATTATGTTTTTTTGACATTTTATGCATTACTATACTATGACATTTTATGGCATTTTTATGCCAAATTATATTGTTTCGTCTCATGCATTGTCATACTTTGACGTTTTTATGACCTTTTTTGCCTTAATATACTATGATGTATTTTTGACGTTTTATGCCATACTATACTATGACGTTTTTGGCATTTTTATGCCTAATTATATTATTTTGTCTCATGCTTTGCCACACTATGACGTTTTTATGACCTTTTGTGCCTTATTATACTATGATCTATTTTTGACGTTTTATACCATACTATACTATGGCGTTTTTTGTCATTTTCTGCCATACTATACTTCGATGTTTTTTTGCCTTTTTCTACCTTACTATACTATCTTGTTTGACGCCTTGCCATACTATGACATTTTTATGACCTTTTATGCCTTAATATACTATGATGTATTTTTGACCTTTTATGCCATACTATACTATGACGTTTTTTGGCATTTTTATGCCTAATTATATTATTTCGTCTCATTCCTTG
>NW_019525077.1:1222488-1226817 GCF_002814215.2 Seriola lalandi dorsalis
CTGACCATACTATGACGTTTTTATGACCTTTTATGCCTTAATATACTATGATGTATTTTTGACGTTTTATGCCTTGATATACTATGACGTTTTTTGGCATTTTTGTGCCTAATTATATTATTTTGTCTCATGCATTGCCACACTATGACGTGTTTATGACCTTTTGTGCCTTAATATACTATGATGTATTTTTGATGTTTTATGCCTTGATATACTATGACGTTTTTTGGCTTTTTTGTGCCTAATTATATTATTTTGTCTCATGCATTGCCATACTATGATGTTTTTTGAAGTTTTTATGACTTAATATAGTATCACGTTTTTTTGACGTTTTATACCATACTATACTATGACGTTTTTTGGCATTTTTATGCCTTGCGACTTTTTTTGGCATTTTCATGCCTAATTATATTGTTTCATCTCATTCCTTGCCATACTATGATGTTGTTATGACCTTTTGTGCCTTAATATACCATGATGTATTTTTGACGTTTTATGCCATACAATACTATGGCGTTTTTTGGCATTTTCTGCCATACTATACTTCGATGTTTTTTGGAATTTTTATGCCCTACTATAATATCTTGTTGGATTCCTGACCATACTATGATGTTTTAATGACCTTTTATGCCTTAATATACTATGATGTATTTTTGACGTTTTATGCTTTGATATACTATGACGTTTTTTGGCATTTTTATGCCTAATTATATTATATTGTCTCATGCATTGCCACACTATGACGTTTTTATGACCTTTTGTGCCTTAATATACTATGATGTATTTTTGACATTTTATGCCATACTATACTATGACGTTTTTGGCATTTTCTGCCATACTATACTTTGACGTTTTTTGGCATTTTTATGCATAATTATATTATTTAGTCTCATTCCTTGCCATACTATGACGTTTTTATGACCTTTTATGCTTTAATATACTATGATGCATTTTTTACATTTTATGCCATACAATACTATGACGTTTTTTGGCATTTTCTGTCATACTATACTTTAATGTTTTTTTGCCTTTTTCTGCCTTACTATACTATCTTGTTTGACGCCTTGCCATACTATGATGTTTTTATGACCTTTAATGCCTTAATATACTATGATGCATTTTTGACATTGTATGCCATACTATACTATGACGTTTTTAGGCATTTTTATGCCTAATTATATTATTTCGTGTCATGAATTGCCATACTACGATGTTTTTTGACGTTTTATGCCTTAATATAGTATCATGTCTTTTTGACGTTTTATACCATACTATACTATGTCGTTTATATGACTTTTTATGCCTTACTGTACTATGACATTTTTATGGCTTTTTATGTCTTATTATACTATGACTTTTTATGCCTTCCTATACTATAACTTCATGACCAACTATACTATGACTTTTTATGTCTTACCATACTTTGACTGTAGCAGAACTCGCTGCCACTGTGAGTTCCCGAGCACACACAATGACCAGACAATAGACAAGAACAGTTCTTTTTATTGTGAGGACTGTACACACACATCACATGCTTTCAACTTAAACTTGTCTTGGTTTGCTGGCTCTCTTTGGCGCACAAACTTAATTTCACTTATTCATTTGGCATTTTCCATGGCTTGCTGTGGCCGCCGTTCACTGAGTGCTTCGTGTGTCAGTCCTGTTCGGTCCAGCACGCTATTGCATTAAAAAAGGGAAGAAACTCATTAACAGGCAGCAGCTGATCAATCAACTCACCTGGCACTGCTCTCATCAGCCCTCTCCACACCCTTCTCTCTCTCCTGCAGCTGCATACCGACCATGCCCATCCCCACAATAACATTTTATGCCTCAGTATACGATGACTTTTTTATGGCTTACTAAACTTTGACTTTATGACTACTATACTATGACATTTTTGTGACTTTTTATTCCTTACTATACTATATTGTTTTTATGACTTTTTATGCCTTGCTTTACTATGTTGTTTTCATGACTTTTTATGCCTTGCTATACAACGTCATTTTTTTGACATTTGATGCCATACTATACTATGACGTTTTTTGGCATTTATATACTGTACTATACTTAGATGTTTTTTGGCGTTCTTATGTACTATCCTATCTTGTTTGATGCCTGACCATACTATGATGTTTTTATGACCTTTTATGCCTTAATATACTATGACTTTTTTTTTAACGTTTTATGCCATACTGAGATTTTTTTCTGCCTTTTTCTGCCTTACTATACTATCTTGTTTGACGCCTTGCCATACTATGACGTTTTTATGACCTTTTATGCCTTAAATACTATGATGTATTTTGGCATTTTCTGCCATACTATACTTTGACGTTTTTTGGCATTTTTATGCATAATTATATTATTTCATCTCATTCCTTGCCATACTATGATATTTATGTGACCTTTTATGCCTTGATATACTGTGATGTATTTTTGACGTTTTATGCCATACTGTACTATAATGATTTTGGCATTTTTATGCCATACAATACTTAGATGTTTTTTTGCCTTTATCTGCCTTCCTATACTATCTTGTTTGACGCCTTGCCATACTATGATGTTTATATGACTTTTTATGTCTTATTATACTATGACTTTTTATGCCTTCCTATACTATAACTTCATGACTTACTATACTATGACTTTTTTATTCCTTACCATACTTTGACTGTAGCAGAACTTGCTGCCACTGTGAGTTCCCGAGCACACACAATGACCAGACAATAGACAAGAACAGTTCTTTTTATTGTGAGGACTGTACACACACATCACATGCTTTCAACTTAAACTTGTCTGGTTTTCTGGCTCTCTTTGGCGCACAAACTTAAAATTTCACTTATTCATTCGGCATTTTCCATGGCTTGCTGTGGCCGCCGTTCACTGAGTGCTTCGTGTGTCAGTCCTGTTCGGTCCAGCACGCTATTGCATTAAAAAAGGGAAGAAACTCATTAAGAGACAGCAGCTGATCAGTCAACTCACCTGGCACTGCTCTCATCAACCCTCTGCACACCCCTCTCTCTCTCCTGCAGCTGCATACCGACCATGCCCATCCCCACAATAACATTTTATGCCTCAGTATACGATTACTTTTTTATGGCTTACTAAACTTTAACTTTATGACTTACTATACTATGACATTTTTGTGACTTTTTATTCCTTACTATACTATGTTGTTTTCTTGACTTTTTATGCCTTGCTATACAACGTAATTTTTTTGACGTTTGATGCCATACTATGCTATGACTTTTTTTGGCATTTATGTACTGCACTGTACTTAGATGTTTTTTGGCATTCTTATGTTATACTATTATACTATCTTGTTTGACGCCTTGCCATACTATGACGTTTTTAAGACCTTTTATGCCTTGATATACAATGATGTTTTTTTGACGTTTTATGCCATACTATACTATGTCGTTTTTGGCATTTTCTGCCATAATATACTTTGACATTTTTTGGCATTTTTATGCCTAATTATATTATTTCGTCTCATGCATTGTCATACTCTGATATTTTTTTGACGTTTTATGCCTTAATATAGTATAGTGTTTTTTTGACGTTTTGTGCCATACTATACTATGATGTTTTTTGGCATTTTTCTGACATACCATACTTTGACGTTTTTTGACATTTTTATGCCAAATTATATAATTTCGTCTCATGCATTGCCATACTACGATGTTTTTTTGACGTTTTATGCCTTAATATAGTATGACGTTTTTTGGCATTTTTATACCACACTATACTTAGATGTTTTTTGGCATTTTTATGCCTTACTATACTATCTTGTTTGATGCCTGACCGTACTATGACATTTTTATGACCTTTTATGCCTTAATATACTATGATGTATTTTCGACGTTTTATGCCATACTATACTATGACGTTTTTTGGCATTTTTCTGACATACCATACTTTGACATTTTTTGACATTTTTATGCCTAATTATATTATTTCGTCTCATGCATTGCCATAATATGATGTTTTTTTGACGTTTTATGCCATACTATACAATGACGTTCTTTGGCATTTTTATGCCCTACTTTGATATCTTGTTTGATGCCTGATCATACTATGACATTTTTATGACCTTTTATGCCTTAATATACTATGATGTATTTTTGACGTTTTATGCCATACTATACTATGACGTTTTTTGGCATTTTTCTGACATACCGTACTTTGACGTTTTTTGACATTTTTATGCTTAATTATATTATTTCGCCTCATGCATTGCCATAATATGATGTTTTTTTGACGTTTTATGCCATATTATACTATGGCGTTTTTCGGCATTTTTATACCATACTTTAATATGGAAATTTTTAT
>NW_019525077.1:1226837-1244676 GCF_002814215.2 Seriola lalandi dorsalis
CCATAATATACTTTGACATTTTTTGGCATTTTTATGCCTAATTATATTATTTCGTCTCATGCATTGTCATACTCTGATATTTTTTTGACGTTTTATGCCTTAATATAGTATGACGTTTTTTGGCATTTTATGCCTTAATATAGTATGACGTTTTTTGGCATTTTTATACCATACTATACTTTGACGTTTTTTGGCATTTTTATGCCTTACTATACTATCTTGTTTGATGCCTGACTGTACTATGATGTTTATGTGACCTTTTATGCCTTACTATACTATGACGTTTTTTGGCATTCTTATGCCTAATTATATTATTTCGTCTCATGCATTGCCATAATATGATGTTATTTTGACGTTTTATGCCTTAATATAGTATAGTGTTTTTTTGACGTTTTGTGCCATACTATACTATGATGTTTTTTGGCATTTTTCTGACATACCATACTTTGACGTTTTTTGACATTTTTATGCCAAATTATATAATTTCGTCTCATGCATTGCCATAATATGATGTTTTTTTTGACGTTTTATGCCATACTATACAATGACGTTTTTTGGCATTTTTATGCCTAATTATATTATTTCGTCTCATGCATTGCCATAGTATGATGTTTCTTTGATGTTTTATGCCATACTATACTATGACGTTTTTTGGCATTTTTATGCCTTACTATACTATCTTGTTTAATGCCTGACCGTATTATGATGTTTATGTGACCTTTTATGCCTTAATATACTATGATGTATTTTTGATGTTTTATGCCATACTATACAATGACGTTCTTTGGCATTTTTATGCCCTACTTTAATATCTTGTTTGATGCCTGATCATACTATGATGTTTTTAAGACCTTTTATGCCTTAATATACAATGATGTTTTTTTGACGTTTTATGCCATACTATACTATGTCGTTTTTGGCATTTTCTACCATAATATACTTTGACATTTTTTGGCATTTTTATGCCTAATTATATTATTTCGTCTCATGCATTGTCATACTCTGATATTTTTTTGACGTTTTATGCCTTAATATAGTATGACGTTTTTTGGCATTTTATGCCTTAATATACTATCTTGTTTGATGCCTGACTGTACTATGATGTTTATGTGACCTTTTATGCCTTACTATACTATGACGTTTTTTGGCATTTTTATGCCTAATTATATTATTTCGTCTCATGCATTGCCATAATATGATGTTATTTTGACGTTTTATGCCTTAATATAGTATAGTGTTTTTTTGACGTTTTGTGCCATACTATACTATGATGTTTTTTGGCATTTTTATAACATACCATACTTAGACGTTTTTTGACATTTTTATGCCAAATTATATAATTTCGTCTCATGCATTGCCATACTATGACATTTTTATGACCTTTTATGCCTTAATATACTATGATGTATTTTTGACGTTTTATGCCATACTATACTATGACGTTTTTTGGCATTTTTATACCATACTATACTTATAGGTTTTTTGGCATTTTTATGCCATACTATACTTATAGGTTTTTTGGCATTTTTATACCATACTATACTTATAGGTTTTTTGGCATTTTTATACCTTACTATACTATCTTGTTTAATGCCTGACCGTATTATGATGTTTATGTGACCTTTTATGCTGTATTATACTATGATGTACTTTGGACATTTTCTGACATACCATACTTTGACGTTTTTTGACATTTTTATGCTTAATTATATTATTTCGCCTCATGCATTGCCATAATATGATGTTTTTTCGACGTTTTATGCCATATTATACTATGGCGTTTTTCGGCATTTTTATACCATACTTTAATATGGAAATTTTTATGGCCTTTTGTGCCTTAATATACTATGATGTACTTTGGACTTATGATATATAAATATGACAAATTTTCCCTTATATCAAGAGTGATGTTACCACATGTGCTATGTATAAGAGGATATATTATGACATATATGTCATCTGGATATACATTATAAGTTTTTAACATATCAAATACTCATACTAAAATGCACCTTCGTTAAAAAAACATGCTTACTGAAATTGTATATGTTTGTATATGATTTTCTTAATTTCTTATTAAATTAATCCATACATGTCTTTCCCTTATATTTACACGTATAACGACCATATACTGACAGGCTTTGGAATGGATATATATTTATGTAACATACGTCTATGATATAAACCTATAATATAAACAGACATACTAAAATACATCTCATCTCATTTACTGTAGTTCTTTTTTATGGTCCTCTTGCATGCTCTGTTCTCCAGCACACTGCTGCTGTTTACAAAGGCTACCAGGAAAGGATGCTAAATTATGTTTTGACATATATATGAACTATATACACGTTTGCAGAGCCACATGAGCAAAGCTTACAGGAGCAGTCGACACATACGAACTAAAAACGCAAAAATAAGGAGTGCACAGACCTTGTAGGAGTATTTCGTTACACCCATGTTGTAATTTGAGGTTCTGGAGATTATTTTCTCGATTAACTAACTAATCATTTAGTCTACGCCAATCACATTTTCCCAGAGTCCCCACCTTCGTCTTCAAATGTCTTATTTTGTCTGAAAACTTGATAAAATGTTATCGATATAAACAAAATGTTATGAAACAAATAAAAGTAGCAACTTCTCACTCAGTAGAGGTTGCAATCAGAGAATCTTTGGCGTTTTTATGGTGAAAAATTACTTAATTGATCGATTGATTATCAAAATAGCAGCCGATTTGTTGTCTGTCAGTTAATTTGTCAATTCACCAACTAATCAATTCAGCTGTAGTTGGCACTGACAAGTGCACTGGAAATAGGTCGTTCCTAATTGGGAGAAAATGGGGGGAACCGCCTAAAAATATTAATGAAATAGACTAAAATGTGATTAAACCCCTTCCTCTAATAACTACTGGAGGTGGGCATGCACGCCTCTTTGTCCGTACACCTGTGAGGCATTTTATTCATGCACCACTGCTAATAATGTTATTAGCATGCACATGCACATAAATTTCACCCTGTGGAAGCACAGATTGCTGTCTGGACCAGAGTGTGCTTGAAACCAACGTTAGACCACTTCCCTCATGTGGAGTTGAGTAGGATTTCTTGGTCTGCATTTTCAGAAAATAACAAATAACATTTAGTTTACCAAAGTTTTAGGTAAATAGTCATAAATACAAACTAAATTGCAAATGTGAAAACAAACAAGATGGCACAGGGAGTCAAAACCAGTCTGATTGCAGTCTCTGCCAACTACAGCCAGTAACACAGGTTTGGTAATTGCAGGTCAAAAGGCTTCTAGATATTTGGGTTGAATTCAGTTACAAAAGTGAAAGTCTTTAGACTTTTTTGTCACATTTAACTATTGTTTCAACATTTAAAGGTTCCATATTTTCCAAAAACCTCAGTGTAGTTTTACGTCTCCTCTCTCAGGCTTCTCTCTGGAGCTCTAGTAACAACAGGTCAGTGAGCCAATCAGAAGAGAGGAGGCTCTGAGCCTCTCTTCTGATTGGCTGACTGTTTTCTGAGTGATCAAGTAAAAACAGGTAAACACTCCAAATCTTCAAAGTTGGATCGTCGATCCAGGTGGGCGGAGATTGGGGCATGGCTGAGGGCTGTGACTGTTGTGTTGTGACATCACAAAGTAACAGAAGTCCTGACGGCTGGTTTTCAGGCACAGTTTCTGAATACAGGCTGTGTGCATTTCTCTGTGGACTGAATGCTTTGATACTTATGGTCATTTACTTTGGTTTAAAACTAACTGAAGATCACCAAAACGCTGCTTCCTGGTAAAATGATCAAATGGATTTGTTTGTGATCTTTCAGTCAAGCTGGTTAACATCCATCTCTTTAAACCCTTGAACAACTCAGTGGTTTATTTCTTGGTTGGTTGGTTTTTGGGACCTGGCATTCAGTCTTAATGAACCACACAGACGTTCCTCCCCCTCGAGAGGCCTGAGACACTTTCAGGTGTCACGGTGCAACTGCTTTGTGCCACCTGAGTCTGAATTACATTGTTCTCACCTGCCAGAAAAAAAATTGAATGAAAGAAACAGCCTCTAGAGTCTGAATAAATCATTACAAACATGCCCAGTCTCAAAGCACCTGAAACCCAGTTAACAGTTTTTACAATTTTCTGCAGGTAAAAAGACATTTAGCCTAAAAAAATACATTTGGTGGAAAAAGGAAAGTTTTGCAGGTGTCTCCATGTAACTTGTTTATGTATAATGATTGTTTCAGCTGCACTACAGTGAGTTTATTTGTCTGTGGCATGTTGTTCAATTAAAATTAACTTAAAAGCTAATCAGCAGCACAGTGTTTGCTGGGAGAGAGTAGTGCAAAATTTAGTAAGAAGAGAAAAATGTCCACATAAGTATTTATTTGAGTTCTGTACTTCGGTACACATTGGGGAGACTTTATCCTTTCCTCCAATACATTTATCTGAAACCTGGAATTAGTTCTTTTATATTCAATACAAGATAAGCTCAGAAAATGTCACTGTTGCCGGGTAGAAAATCTATTTGTCTCAGAAATGTCAACTCTTTGGGTATGAAGCAATGGAGCCTTGTTTTAGTTTGATGGAAACAAATTTTTGACAATTTCAGTGAATTCCTCTAACTGTTTTAAGTGAAGGAAAATTACCAAAACTGGTGAAATCTCATGTATAAAAATGTGAACATTTCATCTGGATAAAGGGTTGAGATGATAAATGAAAAGTGAATATTTTAATCCAGTTGTTTTTCCAGTGTTAGTGGTATCATAAAATTTCTCACTTGGCAAATTTAGTAATTTCTACCAGTTAATTTGACTCTGACAGGGGCTGTTGTTGACAATGAGCACTTTGAATGCTGGAGTTCATTTTACTGCTTCTACTTTAAGTCAAAGACCTGACCTCGTCTCCACCGCCTGTCTTCCCCACAGGGTGAATGTCGGCTGCGGGCCAGCTGAGGAGCGGGTACTCCTCACAGGTTTACATGCTGTGGCGGATATCTACTGTGAAAACTGTAAAACCACCCTGGGCTGGAAATATGTAAGTCAGTCGGTCCTTTAACTTTCACCCGAGCCCTTTTACTTCCTCGTCTTAATGTTTCCTGATGCACCACTTACACCTGCTGCTGTGTTGTTGCGCAACTGTGCAGTTACTCGGCTTCCAAAAGGACAAATTATGTAGTTACAGGTCAAAGGAACAGGGTGACTCTCATTAAAACATTGCTTGTTAAAACCATGGTGACATTTTTTTTGCTCAGGTTTGTATTTAGGCTCAGAGATTGAGCACACTGTGGTCTCCTAGTGCGCAAGATAATTACAGAGCCGAAAGGTTGGCTGCAGACAGCCAGACTGGTACCTCTGAGAGTCTACAGTGATTAAATGTCAGGCCATTTTGAAGAGGCCTGTCCCAGTAATTGTCTGAAATGACTATAGATGGGTGTAAAATAAGTGAACAAAGTATAAGACGGGCACTCACTTAAAGCAGCTCATTGGGTAACAAAAACAATTAGAGCTGGTTTACAAGGCAAATACTCACAGACACAGACGCTCGTTGACGTCCCGACTCTCCAGACGCTCAGCGGGACTGTGGCACATGCAGCTCTTCACTCTGTCAGACAGACGGTTTAGACATCTGAAAGAGGTGATTTCACTGCATCTCTAAAATCCTGCTTTTCTCAGATGGTAATGAGGCCAGAGCACGTGTATGATCAAACTGCTGCAAGTGAAAGATAAAAGTAGAAAACCTTTTACTTTTATTTTACATCAGGAGTAAGGAGTAGACACTCAACAGAACCAAACACACCTCTGATAATAATGATATTAAAATAATAATAAAAATGATAATTAGATGAAGAGCAGACTGTCCACCAGCAGCATGTTGATCCCATTTTCCAGAGTACTATAGGTGCATCATTTTAAACGTATCACCCAAGAGTTTGTAATGAGTGATCCACTGGCAGGTCACCAGGACTTTTAATATGTGTACTCGTGTTTACTATCTCCATCCTAATATTCTTAGTTTATGTGTTTTTGTAATTAAAGCCTAATCAGCCTAATCATTAATCAGCCTGATTATTATTGTCAGATTTGTATTATTCTCAGGTTTCCACGTCAGTATCAGTATTGGTCAGGTTCTGGCTGAAAGTTGTTCTTGTAACTGAGGTTTTTCTTTTCCTCTGTGTTTGTGTTTTTCAGGAGCACGCGTTCGAGAGCAGTCAAAAGTACAAAGAGGGAAAGTTCATCATCGAGCTGGCTCACATGATCAAGGACAATGGATGGGAGTGACGCTCCGGCCGCTCTCTTTTCTTTTTCTGACCTTGGAATGCTCTTTATTGAACTGCGTGGAGCGACGACCATCGACCCTCCCCTTCCAACAACCACTCCCTCAGAGAGAGAGAGAAAAAAAACAACCCTCCTCCACCATCCTCCACCCACTTGTCTCCTTTACGTGCACACACCCACCTGCTCATCGTGAAACTGAACAGAACAAATGAAACGAAAGAAAAAAGAAGATAAAAAACGACGACTAGGAAAGTGGAGCGACTCTTGAAGAATCACGTCACAGGAGTTTCTTTGTCGTCACTTTGAAGATTCTTGCGTTCTCCTTCACAGCTCTGGAGCTTTTGGGTTTGACCCCGCCCCACCCACTCACACTCACCTCGCCTTCCCCCTCCCACCTCCACCCCCACCCCCCACCGAACCACGCTTACAAGTGATTGTGGTGATATGGCGACCACTGTGCATAAGGAGATAAACTTCACTGAAAGAACATTACTTTGTTGTCCTTATTCCGCCCGCCCAGCGAGGCGGACGACTCTGATGACTTTGGTTATTTTTAATGTTATTTGCGATAGTTTTAACTTCTGGGTTTGGTAAGGTTTTATGGTTTGATGGCAGATGGATGTTACTGGTTAGCATTTTATTTCCCTGTCAATTCTGTCATGTTTTGTTTTGTTTACTTGTCGTTGGCTTGTCGTATCTCTGCCTATAGCTGAGCATGCTTTTCTTTGCTAATGTCCAAATGAGCAATCAGGGACGGGTGAGGAGCGGAGGGGAAAGGGAGTTTATTGTAGTTACAAATATGTAGCAGCATTTTGCTTTTTTGTGTGTTTTTTTTTTAAATGGCAAAGGATGGGAATTGCAGTAGTGTGGGATTTTATACCTAATATTTTTTTCTGTTTTTATCTTTATTCTTTCTTGTGAATTTCCATTATTTCCCCCCTTCTGGTACTTCTCAGCACTCAAAAAAAGCATTGAAAGCAGCACCTAGTATTTGTTTGATGTAAGTATATATATATATATATATATATATATGTATACACAAACATATATGTGTATATATGAATATTTGTAGTGTTTGGCTAAATGCGATTGTGGCTGGTCCCATTTTGCAGCAGAATCATAAATGAAAGAAACGTGAAAAGGAGCAGAAATAGTTTCTAGACTGGGGAACCTGACATCAGTGTCCACTTGTCATAAAACATTATGGCAGACTGTATTATTCCATTGTTTAGTAATGAAATAACAAAGAGACACAGCTACAGCTATATATATATATATATATATATATATATATATATATACACACACACACACACATACTATGATTACATATCCATAAATACTATGAAAATGTTCGTAGTACGTAGATATTGGAACATGGATTCTATATATTTGCTGTCATGCACATATGTATATATGCATATGACTGTGTGTATATATGCACTGTGTGCGGTCAAGCATTACATAGTGGCATACTTGAACAACGCTACTTCGTTTGCACTTTGCAGAGGCCTTCGGTTCATCTCAGTTTAGAGGCAAAACAAAATTTGCTCGCTCTCGTCTGTTTTAAAAAAAATTTCTTAAAAAATGGCCTTCTCACAGATGAACGACAGATTGTTGGAGACGGAGAGAGAAAAATTTTGAGCTTTGACGGTTTGAGGGTTTTGTTGACTCTTAAGGGACTGTAGTGTGTTTAGCAGCTTTCTGATCATTTGGTTTGACGTCAACAAATTCTGCTTTTCCTCTCAGTTTCAGCTCGATTTCGGAGAGAAACATGTAGTTTCCGATTCTTTGCTACTGTCCTAGAAATCCCGCCATTTCCTCCCCCTCGTGTAGGTCTTTTGCACTTTATGCTTATCCGTCTCTCTCTCTCTTTTAGAGCGTTTGAATTGTCTCATTGTGGATGCTGTCTGCGATTTGCCTCTAAGCCGTATGAATCTTGTGCCTCTTCAAAACATAAACGGCCTCCCCTTTTTTTTTTTTTTTCTGTTGTGCAGTGCATAACTCCGAAAACCATGTGAACCGATGTGTCTTCCCCCCCCTCCACCTCTTCTGGTTCAAAGTGGCCCTCGAAATAATGATATTTACCAAAATCCTCATAGAGCTCTGCCCTGTTATTTTGGACAACAGAGACTTGGTATAAATAAACGCATATATTTTCTATGTTAAGATTTAGAGGTGCAAAAACAGATGGATATTCAGTATATTATTTCTAGAAGCATAGAGGAAGGAGGTGTGGACTGTGAGGGAGGCCCAGGGCTTGTTGTTTGACTTTTTTTTATTGGAAGGATAAAAAAAAAAGATGGCAGCAGGTCAAGTTGGGGCAGGGTGAGATGGGATGAGAGAGATTTAAAAAAAAAAATCAGCAGTGATTGATTACTTTGCCGGCAAGGTCAGTCAGATCACACGACCTTTTATCCTAAAAACAATGACAATGCAAACCCTTAATAGTCAGCAGTGATACCTACTTGAAAATATAAAGGCGTAAACAGCTGAGATATTGGCCCGTGTTACAGTTTTTGTACATAAAGTAACATATTTAAGGTTTTATACGTATTTCTACTGGGTTAGTTCTTTTACTTCCCCAACTTGAAGCACTTTTGTTCACTGTACCTCTGGCTGTGTGCGTGTGTGTGTGTGTGTGGGTGTGTGTGTGTGTGTGTGTGTGTGTGTGTGTGTGTGTGTGTGTGTGTGTGTGCATGCATGTGTATTAGCCCACATGCATGCCTGCACACCAAAGTGAACGTTTACTTCCTTTTCCTCAGACAGTTTTATTTCTCTTTTTTTCCCTCTCTTATGTTTGGAAATCTTTTTTTTTTTTGTCCTGTTTTCTTTTACAGCTGTTTGGTGTTACTGTCTCTCCCAGTGATCTGAGAGGTCGAGAGCCAGGTTAGTTTGTTTGGAAGTGATTTATCCCCATTTTGTTTGGTTTGTTTTTTCTGTTAGCTTGTTTATTTAGCTTGTGTGGTGAGAGCCCGTTAGAGGGCCGGTGTTTAGGTCTCTGCTGAGCCATGTAGACGTTGAGGGCGAGCTGGAATCTCCCACCATGTCGCAGGGAGAGCCTTTACAAAACCCTTTCACCACCACAGTCAGTGTCTCCTGTATAGAGGGCTTTCAGACTGATGAAATGCGCCCTCTGGCAGCCACGTTGGAGGTCCTGAGCTATTGGCAGCGCTGGCTGTGAATATCTGATTGTATTTCATGAGAACTTTCTCATTTTTGTGCTGGTTTGACGGAAAATTAACTGTTATTTCTCTGATCTATCTGATTTGATTGATTTTTGTGATTATGTTAGTTTCTTTGCTACATCCCAGTTGTGGGGCTGCACCAAGATTCCTTCAAATGCAGGTTTCTCTTGCCCTTATTTGCAGTATTCGGTGTCCCACAATCCACTGCACATCCCTTGTTTAAAGAGCACCTCAGCAGCCAGAGAGGACACTGAGACAAAACCTTTCAGCCTAGTGTTAGGTTAACTCTTTAATGGTGCATTCAAGTGGTCTTCGTCAGTTCGTTAATTCGGGAACTATGACGTGACCTCATCTGTGTTCCTGTGGTCATCGGTGCTGGTAAACCGGCTACATTTCATGAACAGGAGTTTACTGCTTGGTATCCACCACTCTGTCGGCCATTTCCTGGTGATAAACTTGAAAGCTGCTGAGACTGAAAGTTCATTCTTGGCCTTGGAAACAACAACTGACAGAATAATCTTCGTACCAAGGTCCATTTGGTAGCTGTTTCGGAGCGTTAGGTCATATTACATGAGTCGCTCAGAAATGGAACTGTAGATGTTCAAAGTCTTCAAGACTTTTTTTCCTGAGCACTTTTTTGTGTTTGCTTAGAAATCTTTAAAGTGCTCAGAGGAATAGAAATGTGAACATCTATAGCTCTGTGACAACTGTGCAGCTCTGAAAGGTGTTGACTTTAGAAGCTGTTGAGGATCACCTGAATGCACCATTATGGGAGGATGTTGGTCCTCCAAGAGACACACTTTCAAGTGCTGTTAAGGTTGCAGCTCCTGAACTGGGATGAAGCTCTTTGCATCAACACTAACAACAATCAAAACCTTGATGTTTGTCCCAAATCCATAGAGACCACAGCTAAATTTGGAATCTGATCTACCTTAATATGCAAGTCGCGATTACCAACCAGGCAAGGCGGGGAACTGCAGAGGGGCTCCAGACTCCTAGGGGGCCCTAAGAGCCCCAGGTTCATTCCATATTATTTGGGTCTACATACCTTGATTAATCGCAAATTTGTCCAAAATTTGAAACTATGACTGGTCCTCCATCTGGTCTAAAATGTTTAAGCTCGATATCATTTTGTCAGATTGCTTCCATTTTTTCTGCATGTCAAGTAATTAATACACAGAAAACCTCAGGCCATGCAGCATTAATCTATTGTCTGACAACAACCTTTTATTTTTATTATCAATACATCTGACAGTTATTTTCTTTAATGATTGTCTGGTGTATAAAATGTGAGGAAACAGTGGAAAAGGCCCATTTTTATTTCCTGAAGCCCAAGTTAGCATATTCAGAAAGATATTAGATTTATTATCATAAAAAAAAAACTATGAAAATAACAAATATTTATATTTAAGAAGCTGGTACCAGTGATTTGTTTGGCATTGCTTAAAAATGGCTGATTAAAAAAACAATAAATAACTAATCAAAATTGTGTCCACTAGGGGCCCAACAACAAGTCTTTGCCCCAGGGCCCCTAAGACGATAATCCTGCCACGTTACCAGACCATTAATGTCTACTTAAATCGTTACTGAGTGGGCCTACACTGGTCCGACTTTCTTCTCATTACACGCACACAGCCAGTTTCTCCCAAGGGCCTCCAACGTGGCACCAGCAGTGGTTGCTGGGAGATTTGTGACCCGGCTGCAGATCCTCTATACACTCCCTTCAATCAGTCAGTCCAAGTTGAACCAGCAAAAAGCAGTTGCCAGTGTCACCGCCAGTGTGTACCAAATAAGAACCAGGTTCTATCGAATGCGTCAGTGTCATGTGTTAGACGGCAGGAAGGAAGCCAGGGGTTATGTTCGAGTGTCTCCTGGAGATTCAACTGTTAAACCAAAATTAAAGAGGAGAAATCCTGTCACTAATGACATTGTCTTTCTGTAGAATGTTTTGATTCTCTGAACTTAATAGCGTCAAAGCAGCCTGGATGAACAGTGTAGATACTTGCTGCTGAATACTGTTTACTTTTTATTGTTATTTTTGTTTTATTGTGACACTGGCTACCTACTTTTTGAGCTCTGTTACTGTCTAAAACATACCTGAAAGGATGTTGATCAAAGGCAAGATGGTTATACAGGGGAAAAGACTGTACAAGTTCTTTTCTTAGGACTGTTAAAATACAGTTTAAGGTCTAAAGCATGTTGTATTTATAATGGCTATATGTCGTGCCTGTTTTATTATTATTTTTTCCTAAATTTAAAAACAAAAATATTATATGCTTTTTATTTGACTACATTGCTTTGCATTCTGTCTTAGTAAAGCCATGTCACATGTCTGTTTTCACTCTAATGTAAACTATCAAATATCACAATAAATTTTCAATGGCATTAAGTTGTGGATTGTGTGAAGTTGTCATTCATTTTTAAGGTTTTAGCAACTATTTGGGGTGTCTGTTTTTTTTATTGAGGGACTGGTTTCTAAAGATGTTTCTCACTCTGTGGTACAATAAAGTTAATCTTGAATAAAGTGAACTAAACAACTTTGTCTAAAGACATATTCCACCTTTTATATTTGATTTAGATTTTTAATGTATGCATTTTATATTTTTTATTTATAAATTTTCATAAGAATTTGCAAATATATTTAAAATCATCAAATATCTTAAGTTTATTCTGAAGATTATGCAACCACTCTGATACTAAGGTTTTCTATTTATTTTGTTTTTACAATCATCTTAGATACCTTCAATACACAGGCATGTCAGTAAGTGTTTAAATTGCTATTACACAGACTTTTCTTAGATTTTGTGTGGTAACTAAGCAAAATGTGTCTGCCTTAAAATTGAATCATTTGCCTTCACATCATTTTAATTGCACAAATAAACAAAAACAAACTGACCAAAAAGTGGACCCTGGATATATAATTGTAGGACATTATGTCACTAGATGAGGAGTCAAAGAAAATAAAACAAGAACATCAACATGATACAGTTTAAAAACAGGAACACAGAGCGGAAAAAAAGAGGAACTTGTCTGTGGCTGTCGTGATAAGTGTGAAAAGGTGATGAAAAGGACTTTGACAGTTCACCGCAGAGGCTGAACTTCTGATTAAATATTACAGGCCTGGCAGAAAATGTGTCAGAAAATGCCCTTTAAATGTAAAACAATTACTGAAGCATGAAAATCGCTGGTTGCCCTGCTGTGTAAGTCTCAGACAGAAAGTGGAGAGAGTGTCAGGCTGTCAAGTAATTACTTTAAAACTGAGAGACCTGCAGAGTTTTTCCACTGATGGCGTTTTTTGTTATGTGTTTTTTAGGACTGACCTAGAAGTCATGAGTCAGCTGTTGTGTCCTTCATTGACTGCAGCCAGACTTCCTCTTCGCCAAGGCTCTGTCTGTAGCTTTGGATTAATGCCAAAAATAATAGTACAGTGCTATGTTTTTATATTTGATTAAAAATTACTGGGCTTTAAAAATAATCTTGGTGCCTATATGACACCTGAGGTGTCAATAAATATTTAATTTTTATTTTTTAACATACCAGCATATGCCAAAACTGTTCCATGTCTGTTCCATCAAATAATATACAGTCTATAATATGTTAGAGAAGGTTCCTTATTTAGATTTCAGCATTCAAAAAAATATTCAAAATTCATATATTTGACATTCTTGATGCTAAAAACAGTTTCCTGTCATTTCTCAAATCTCTAGTGCAGTAAATGTCACAAAATCATTTCATTATTTAAGACTGTCTCTATGTGCTGTATAAATAAAAAAATATTTTAGGTGCCTCCTCCAACATAAACAATGTTCTCACAATGCATCATATGAATTAAACATCAGAACACTGTGGCCCTGTGATTGTCATCTTGCCTTTTTGATCAGTCTGCTCTTATTTTTTCTAAGCTTTGTAACATGTGGTGCACCTCAGGGCTCAATTCTTGGCTCCTTTTTATTTTATATCTGGTAAACAATGAGCACACTGTAATATTCACAGACATATTTAATTTCTCTGCGGATGATGCCCAACTGTTTCTCTCACTTTAACATCACTTTAGTTAAAGATAAAACACTGTCACACTGATAAAATAAAATAAATGTCCCCAAACATCCATTAGAAAAAAATGAAATCTACACAAAGCATGAACATGTTGGTACCAAAAATATCACTATTTAACTTCTGCATATAATGTAGACAAAGTTATTGAGAAGAAAAAAAGGAAATAATCCGTCTCTACTGTTGGTTGTCTACTTTGTACTGCATTCATTGCTTTGGATTCAATTCTTTTTCATAATTCAGTTTATAGTTAAAATCTTGAGAAAAAGCTAATAAGTAGAATTCTTTGTTTTGTTTTGTTTTAAATGTTGGATTTGATATTACAAAGTGAATCATAACCAGACCAACAACCCAAACCCACCAAGAAAATCTGAAATTCACAGGTGAACAGGTTTAACTTTGGTTATTCAATTAGATTCATACAAGTGACACTTATATCTCGTCTGCTGTAAAATGTTTTAAAGTCTGCTTTCCTTTCATCACGTCACTTCTGGCATTTATTTTCCTGGTTAATGATTCTGTATTTAGAGGAGTTAGTGTTGCACGCAGCTCCCAAACCAAACAGAGAAGTTCCTCTTTGATAAATGTGATATAAACTTGTCTTAGAAGCCTTTGTACTTCAAATTTCTAACATGATCAGTCATGTTACGTTTAATCAAACTCAGCTGCATTTGTTGTTAAAGAATTCAATGAAACTTTTTACATGTTTTTAAATAGAAACAGCAATTTTAAAATAAATCATGTAATTTTAGTTGTATCTACACTAAAAAAAATGTCAATTTTGAATTAATGGAAATAGGGGGAACAAATTTGATGGCATCACATACAGATTAAAACTGAGTGGCGCAAAAGATTGAACAAATATTTTTCTCCTACCTGATGAAAATGTTCACTTTATATTTTTATCACAGTGTGAAGGCCTCGGTTGATGACTGAATCTCACCTCTGATTTCCCAGGAGCTTCTCAGTCTGTTCTCATTCTGCTTAACCTGTAGTTGCTGTAAGAGGAAATTTGAATATTAATTTCTGTATTATGAGAAGATCTTAGCATTGTTTACATAAGGTGTGTGAGGAATAAAGCAGCTGGGCAGCCTTAGGGGTTCACAAGTTCACACAACAGGAATAGAATTGCAATTCAAAATCATCAATATTCCATTAGCTTTTGCAAGATAAGAGTTTAAAAAGACTTATTAATACCATAAACTTCACTGAGTGACCACAAACAGTATTTACACTTTCACATTAAATCTTCTTGTTCATGTTAACGCGTAGGTTTCTTCATTACCTTTAGCTCTACCTTTCCGGCCTCGGTCTTGTTTAGTTCTTGCTTGCTTCGAAAGGTGACCAGTTTCACACCAGCCTCTCTACAAGTCTGAGGCCTTTGGAAGAAACACATAGAAATATCAATACTTTTATTAGCATTAAACATAAAATACTACATATACGATCAATGATGTCCAGTCCACCAATTCACAAGGAGTGCAATGGTGAGTAAGAGACTTATAATAATATTGATGCATTGTACACTGAATCATATTTGATGTTCTACATTGGGCAAAAGTAATTCATAATATATAAACGTTTAATCTTATAGAATCTATTCTCAGTTGCCAGTTTATTAGATACAGGTGTGTTCATTTCTACCTCTATGGTGATTCAGTTATGGTCGTTTTTGAGACTGGAGCTTGTGGTGCTGTCGATGAATTGAATTGCTTCATACTGAGAGGTGTTTCTAATATTTTGACCACACAATTTATATAAGTGAGGACAGGTATTATAAGCATGTTATTATTTATGGTAATTAAAAAACATGGATAGTTAGGGTAAGGGTTCTTGCTGGTATCATTATATTATGTACCACAGCAGCTCAAAGTCGGCTGAGACAGAGAAGACAAAACGTAAACAGTTCAAGGGTTCGTTTAGCCAAATTACAAAGCAGCTCCAGTGAAAACAGTTTGTCTGGGAGGTCTGTGGAATATCCAAAATAACTGAAAGACACAGTCCAAAGACAAAACACAGTGTAGAATGCATATCCAAACAAGATGAGAATCTGCAGCCATGTATAACGTTAGCTAATTCAACACAAAGTACAGCTAAGGCAGGCAGTTTTCCACAAAACCTCATGGTGACGCAAGAGGAAAAGGTCAGGGGATCACCAAAGTCAGTAGGATTCATCCTGTGGGAATCATGACTGTCTGTACAGAATTTAACACCAATTCATCCAGTTAATGTTGAGCTACAGCGCTGTGCAAAGGATTAAGGCACTTTAGATGTTCAGATTCTTACAACAAGGAGTCCTGCAACAGATGGTCTGGCCCCCACAGAGCCCTGATCTGAGCATCATGGAGTCAGTGTGGGATCACATGAAGAGACAGACTGAATCCACAGAAGAACTGTTGCAAGCTCTGTTATAAAGCATCTTCACTTTACTTTTGCACAGTACTGGATTTCACAGGAAAAGTGACATGGGGCTACATGAAAAACCAGTAATGAACAGAGTCAGTAGGAGTCATCTTCTGGCGATCATGAATATCTATAACATCTTTCATGGCAATCCATTGGATAGTTTTTGAGGTATTTCAGTCTAGAGGAAAGCAGTGGAATGACATTGACCTACACTGCCCCCCATAGGTGCAAACATGGCTGAAAAACCTTTTTCAAAACAGAGACTGAAGACAAAAGTCAGAGAAAAGATTGGCAACTGGCTGTGTTGTGGCTCTCAAAGAATTTAATTTAATAGAGCAATGCTTCGAGATGTTTGTTGGGCATCGTCAGGTGACTTGACTTTATTTTCCAAATAGCATTTTGTTCCCGCATCACAAACAAGGTTATAGCAGAAAAATTCCTGGAACAACCCTAACCATAAATAACTAACCTAATTACTTGCATTGCTATATGCCACTAAGGATAAGGGACACAGTTTTTTTGGGGTGTTTTTTGGGTGCACTGACCCTTTTACAAGGTGTCACTGTAGATGAGCTCTGCAGCTGTTGTCATGTCTGATTCATTCTCTCATGTGAACATGTTTTACAGCGGTGAGCAAGAACGTGATGTACGCTATGGTGAAACATCTATAACTGTAAATTCATGTTAAGCTCTGTGATCATCAGTCAGCACAGAAATAAACAATCTCACCGAAGGATTATCAGACCTGCCGCAGGAGCAGCTAATCAGACATGAATCATTTTGATAAAGTACAGAGCGTACATTTGTTGTATGGACCGGAGTTGCTATGGCAGTACACACTTAGATGATTCTTTTCTGCACACTGCTCTTTATCCGACTCCTTGCTTGTGATGCTGATGCCCACACAGCCTCGTGTTTTGATGTCCTTGAGGTGGCTGGCTTGTCTTCAAGCACAGCGCAGCCTGTCAGCCTCTAATTTATCTCACACTCCCTGCCTCGCTCCTAACACTGCAACATGCAACATTTTATGGTGAGCGCGGTGAATAAACAGTAAAATTTAGTTTTTGTCAGTCTGTGTTCTCAGCTGTGACCCCTGTGTGGACATACTGGACATATAGAGCCCCTGTTTCCCTGAAACAGACAAACTTGCTGCATTCAGAACCTGTGGGAGCCTTACACACACTTATTACTTAAGACAGGTACTCTTCCTGATTAATCTGTAATCATTGCCAATGAGAAGTAATTGTTTTGTAATTTTGTTTTTGTTCAGCCTCACAAACACACGTCATCTTCAGACTGTTTTCAGTGAAAAGATAAACTGTACAATACCTGCTCAGCACCAAACCACACACAGACACAACTAGAGACTCGGTTTTAAATGGAACTATTTTGGCTGTAATGCTATAGTTGCAGGTACGCTTCCATTTTGAATTTCAAACTTTGTATGTTGTCCACAGTGTAAACGCTCTGCTTAAGTTATGCACAAACATACAGGTTGATCTTCTTGGGTTCATGCTGAGTATATGTGATGAAGATTACTGAGGAGGCCCAGGTGCCCAAAGGGTTGAAGTGACTGGTTGGAAAGTCAGTCAAATGACCACAAAGAGATGGAAAACAACCAGAAAGAGAAAAAAAAACTGTCCAAAACGGTGATAATCCATGCATTGCTGTACAATGTAAACTTTTGTGGGAGCATTTATCTGGTGTGCAGGTGCTGTTTTCTAGAATTGACATTGGCATCTTATAAATAAATATTCCTCTCTTGATATTCATGCAGGTTACAGATGGTTGAGTGCAGACATGAGAAACAGAGCTTATTCCTCATGGTGGACGCTTTTATCCAGCGCACCTCATTCTACTTTTAGTGCATACATATTTCAGAGCGGCGGGCCCCAGTGTGAATCAAATCTAACCTTTACTTTGTAA
>NW_019525077.1:1244696-1281689 GCF_002814215.2 Seriola lalandi dorsalis
TTTTTTTTTTGGGGGGGGGGGGGGGGGGGGGAGTAGGAATGAGTTTGTTATTGGTGTTGTGACGGCTGCAGATAGACAGGGTGTAGTGGCGTTGGCTGTTTATGTCGCTGTGTGTTATTCTCATGCTCGCAGTCCTCATGTCTCCTGACCTACTTCTTTGCGATGCTCGGACACACAGGAGGGTCTCTCTCTCTCTCTCTGTGTGTGTGTGTGTGTGTGTGTGGGGGGGGGGGGGGGGGGGGGGTCACACTGGGAGGGTGGTGGTGTCATGGTTCAGGCATCCAGTGGTTGGAGGACCATATCGTCTTTGCTTTTGTTTTCTGTTGTTCGCACTCCATCAACACAGACAGGTCCTGAGTGTGAGACAGGAAGTAGGCAGATAAGGATAAACAGTAAGTGCCTGGGTGTGAGGGAAGCATGAGGAGTGAGAGGTAAACTGAGAAAGGGAGGGGGAGAGGGGTGAACCAGTGCTCATCAACTGGCCTCATTTAAAGTCATCTATACTAAATATTTTAGCTACAACAGTAAAATGCTGCTTATACATTAATAGATGAGTAATAATGATCTAATGATATAATATATAATAGCATAACAGTTACCTTTAATACTCTAAATACAATTTTTTGATTATATTTACATACTTAATTTAAGTAAGATTTTAAATACCGGACTTATACTTATCATAAAGTATTATTACATTGTGATAATAGTAGCTAAAGGATCTGAATACTTCCCCCACCACTTTTAAAAGCTGATCTCTGTGCAGAAACACTTTGTAAAATGTGCTACACACACTAAAAACATATTTTTGAGAACGTTTTTAAGAGAAAAAGGACGTCAAGATTAGTAGTTCAAAGGGATTTAACATTCTACAGATTAAATGTATGCAATTTCTTCCAAAGTCAGTTAAAGTTGATTAAAGACCCACACAAGCTGCAGGAAACTGCCTACTGTACACGTACAGCTACAATATGTGTCATGTATATTCTATGCTTTGATTATACAGTAAGAAAACATGGGAGACAGAGGAGATCCATCGGTGAAAAATGCAAATTATTCATGCCCAAGTACTTAATTTGACAGAACATAATTGCTGCTCTCGCGTTGTGCTCCCCCCGTACGTGTGATATTAGCTCTCAAAGGATGTCGAGCCAGTGACCCCCTTTGACTTGTTGCTCCTGTCGCTTCATTATCTCCTCTGTCTCTTTGTTTGTTTGTTTTTTTTTTTTTTCTTTCTTTCCACCCCCATCCGTCCCTCCCGTCCCCGCTCCCCCTCAGCTGGAAGTGGCTGCCCTGGGTTGCAGGCCTCGCAGCAGGCTCCCATGACTGGAAGCTTTAATGCTGCTGCTATTTCAAGCCTTCTGATGTCATCTGAAGGAGGGGCTGGCCATCATCCCCGGAGCAGTGAGTCAGAGCCAGAGAGGGAGGAGAGGAGAGTCAGTGAGGAAGAGGTACACAGCATCCAAACAACAATGGTGGTACACAATTTGTTCCAATGTAATCACCTGGGAAATGGCAAAAGTGAACATGTTGTGAAAAACAGCCACACAAAAGACAACCAGTAACTACATACTGGTGTAACTGGGCTGATATTGGCCTTTTGTCAAATGCTGGAAAAATCAGTTTTGTTTATGAAACAGTCAGTAAAGCTGAAATGAAATGTTACTTTCTTAAGCTTTATTCATTAATTATTTATTCATCTTGATATCGATCTAAACATTGTCTTAAATATAGCAAAACATATCAATTTTTTGGGATATATTTGTGATTTTTTTAATATGTTTCTTTCATGAAAGTTCTTCCAATTTTGTTTTGTTGGTATATTTGTGTTTTTCATGTTTTAAAGTGAGTTTTTCCTTTAAATATTGTTTTGTTTTTCTTGGCATATGTAATGGTGTATTAATTCTACATTTAACAATTGAAGCTTTTCCATCCATTTAATTTGTGTTTTTTTGATGCTTCCATTTTCTTCTAACATCTATAAATCATTTTTGGCATATTTTGAAATTTTTACATTTTAAAATGTATTCATAAATACATTAATTTATTTAGTTTGGTATTTTAAAAATATTTTCTTGTATATTTGTGACTTCTTTTTTTAATGTTCTTAAATTGAGGTTTAATTTATATTTTTTTTATATTTCTACATGTAGCCTACACAACCAAAGCTTGTCTAAATATCAGGACAAAAACAGTACACAGAATAAAAATATCAGGGCTGGATTTCATAAACTGTCACTGCTTAAACCTTTGTACAAACTACATGATCTGTAGAGATAAACAGTTTTTGTCCACTTCAGCCCATTTAATTTCCAGGTATTTGTGTTCAACAAAACCAATGTCTTTGGTTTTGCATCAGCCTCCAAATAACATTTGGTGTTATTGTCACTGGCAGAAGAACAGACACAGGAACTGAAAGAGATGTTGTTTTGCTCTTGTCTCCCTGAGTGATGTCATCCCCATTCAGACTCTGCCTACACAAAGTCGTGGAAGTGCTGAGCATCCACTGTCACCATGGTTACAGCACTGCATCTCCCTCACTCCCCTCATCCAAAACCACCAGGCGCCCGAGCAGGAAGCTATTGGTCAGTGAGTCAGACTGACATGCACTTTATCCAACGAGAGAGGAGGTGAGTGATGTCATCGAACGGACGGTACTGAAGCAGGGATGTGTTTCCAAATGCAGAGTGTCAGAGATCTTCTGCTGACGCACCAACTTAACAAGGGAGGCTGTCACATTAGCAGTCATCTGTTTGAAGGAAACAGGTGAGGGCGGACGTCAGGGTCTGGGATGTGTTGCAGCTGTCTGGGGATGCTGCCAGTCCTCTTTTAGTGCTAATATCACCAGTTAACCAAAGGCTCATCGTGGTGGGGGGCATTTCTGGGTGGGGTTTAACACTGTGCTGGAAAGTCCAAGACTTGAATGTCCAAAGCTTTTCTGAGGCCAGATCTATAAAAAAAAACCTTTTACACCCAAACAAATGCGATGCAAAAAAGAAAGTATGTGGTAAAACCTATGATTTTAGATATGATGTGTGGGGTGTGATTTTTATGGATGGTGCAAACATGAAACATAAACTTAAAAAAGCTACTCAAATCAATACTTTTGAATTAAAGTGGATGTGAAGGGCATCAGTCATGACTCAGCAGTTTACTTCAGCCCTATGGAGCATTTTAGTGTCCTTAACTTATTGTTTTGTTTGTCTGGCCCACAACTTTATCGTCTGGCAGGCAGCTGTTGTCAGTCATACAACTTATATAAACCCACTGTACATTACCTGTAAAGGATTTCCTTATTCTATTCCTATAATCCCTAACTTGGCTTCTCTAAAATATTTGTTAAAACAAATTTGCAGTGGTCCCCCAGATCTTAAATTTTAGTATAGTTCCTCAGAAGGTTGTTGTCATGGATTTAGTGCCAAATTTTGGACCCAAAATTTTGCATAGGTACCCTAAATTTGTTATGTGTTACAATCCTGAAATTTCTTAACCTTTTAAAACATATCATCTAACCTATAAGATGCCTTGGTGGTACTACTTTAGGTGTGTTTTGGTCTGTACCGGACCCAATCCTCACATGACCATGACAAATCATACATTGTCGGGAAGCTCTAAGTCTCCTGATTGTATCTCTGCAAAGTATTCTCCATGTGTTTTCAATACACAAAACACAAAAGGTCATACTTCAGGCCTTATATTCCTTTTTTTTATGCCAAAAAATAGGCAAAGCAAAAATTATATTTACATTTCTACCATGTTTGTGCCTCTATATATTTGGTTCAGTTGGTTATCTCTTATACTCTTTCTGACTTTTTGGTTGTAAAATTTAAGTAGCCGAACCTTTGAAAGGAGACCAGGGTTAGGACTGTATGAAGAACAGTAATCTTTTTATTTGGGTACATTATTATTGGGCTTGTGCACAAAAATGGGGGTGTATGGAAACTGGTTAAAGCAAACCTAGATCTTCTCAAATGATTTAAGCATTTGAAGCTGCCATTGAATGCCATAAAAATACTGTATATGCATATAAATAATGGCAATAACCAATTTGTTAAGGGCCTGTCCTAAGTGGTGATAAAGGGGTTCTAAGTATCCATTTATAATATCTCTGTTTATTGTACAAAAAAAGAGGACAACAACTGAACTACTTGGATCACTGAAAAAAATCTGGGTATGTGGATGGTGAGTAAGAGGTCCAAACATTTCTCTTCCGATGTTGCATGACAATAGGAGCGACAAATCAAACGCCATCCACTGGCAATGTATACACATGGTGGCAGACATCTCAGTAGCCAGATATCACTAGGTCTGAGTGGGGAAATTTCCATTTGTTGCTTTCTTGTTTCTAATCTTTTATCTCCTTTTGTTTCCATTTACTACTGCAGCTGCCAAATTCTCCTGCAGTAATTATGATCCTTTTGTTTGATCTCCTTGTGTCTGATGTGTGGAAAGGTCTGGTGAATTATGTTAGAAGCGACCGTGACCATTTTGATAATTCCCTGCAGTCCCTTTCACAAAGAAAAGCCAGTAAAATATCATATTTGGAAATGCAGGATTGTTCATTTCAAACCCTTTCATGTCGTCCCTTGAAAGCCAGCAAATTGCCTGGATCGTCTCTTTCACACACAAAGCCAGCAGCTGCCTTTGTTGCTTAGCGACACAGACGAAGCATCAAAACCGATTCTACTTTCTAGTAAAAGTGAAGTGAAATTCACAACAACAAAAAAAGCACTGGAACAAACAGGAGTGCATTTAAAGTTCATTTTCAGAGAAGAGCCACCAGTGAGGCCGCGTATGATTCAGTCCCATCTCTGGAACAAATTGTTCCATCAGTGAAATGTGATGTTACATATAAAGACGTGCTCCTTACTGCAAAACTCAACATACTCAAAAGCATTAAAACGATTTAGAGACATCTGGAAAAGACTCACTACAAAATATTCATTAATAAAAACTTGTATCTCCTTATAACTACATTAAAGAGTGTTATGAACACTGCAATATTAAATGTTTACTGCTTAGAAATGCTAAGGGACTTCAAGTGGAGATTTAGGACATATTACTAAAATAAAACTGCCTTCACTACACGTTGGTTAAGTAGAGATTAGTTGTTACGAATTTGCACCCATAAAAAGTTAGCTTGCTAATACTGTTTAGAGTGAATAGTAAAAAAAGTAATGGGATACGGTTGACACATCTGACCTTAATTAAAATGCTACTAAATAGTGTTGTACATGGGAATATTAAAGAAATGCCTTCTTCTAAACTGTGTGAATACCACCAACTTTGACAAATATACGAATGTAGAGATTAGTAAATATATACAGAGATGAGTTGTTACTAAATAATTTGAGGCCGTGATGTTGTACTGAATATCAGCGCGGCTGTGACTGTCGTCGGTACTCGACCTGCAGCCTCATTTATATCATCATTTATTAGGCTACGCCAACAAATAGTTCCATAACTGGACTGGTACTGGACTGTTAACGACTGTTAATGTAAAGCTAATTAACAGTTACAAGAACACCTGTAAGGCGGAGTGATACATGTAGTTAGAAGTCCCAGAGTCCTCTATATGAGCACTCATGGCCTCTAGTAGAAATCAAATTTCTTGGTCAGAACTAACTGTTGTACTTAACAGTCAGTGACTGATCAGCCAACGCTAGCTTGCCAATATACTGTCAGTTGGGTTAGTGCAATCGTATATCTGAACTAACTGACAAAGCTAATGTTAGCTTGGTAATAATATCACCTTGTGTAATGAGATATTTATATCTTAGCTGACTGCTGACTGCAAGCAAGATTTTCTGTGTGTGCGCCAGAAGTGGTCCAGATGTGGAAGTAGCAACTAACAGTCATGTTGTACGTGGGCCAGACTTGGGGGAAGGAACCAGGCGTGTACTGAGCCAGAAGAAACCCAAACAAGTATTTTCTGTCTGGGATATTTCCATTATTATCCTTGTGCGCATATTAAAAATTAAGTGAAATTCAAGAAACCATGTGGCTTCATAAAACTGTTGTTTTTGGAAGTTATGTTACAGCCTGTGATGCTACTTTTACCCCTCTCCTGAGAAGCTTTTATCACAAATATGACTTCATATCAGCAGAATTCATACAGCTGTGGTGTTGTAATCAGATCACTATATGATACTCCGTTAAAAGCTTTTAACTGCGTCTGCAAACGACCCAGGACAGATTTTTCACCGGCACGTATTTCACAAAAGTGTCTGTATGGGAGCTTTTCTGGTAGCGGAGAGTTTCTGTGGCTCACTTCAGCGATTCTCTCTGGACTGTGTAACATCATAAATGTTTTAGATTAAAAAGCTACAGCTCAGATGTAGCTAAAATAAACCCTTTGCCCTTGGTGCGGTGCAGAGAGGAAGGGAGTGTTGAGAGTCACGGATTACCTCCTTTTCCAGGATGGGTGATTCATTTCCATGTCTTCAAAAGTAACAAGTGATCTCTATTACTTTCAGAACAATTTCAGTGAAATGGTTGCTGCATATAAAATGGAGGGCTGCCCTGCGAAATGAAAGCAGACAGACAGCTGATGGTTGTAATTTTAAAGAGGGGAGATATAAAAAGGCCTGAACACTGGTGTTGACAGCAGGTCCCTCAGGGGCCGGTAAGACTGAAGGTTGGATGTTTGTTTGGGCTCTGGAGGGAACATCTCTGTAAAAGACAGGCGGTTTTGGCCAAATTCACAGATGAGAGAAATTATGTCGTTCACTGTTATAACATAATTTGCTTACAGTCGCTACACTTCAAATAAAAATAAAATCGGTGTCCAATGAAAGGCTGTTTACCAGATTTGAAAAACAGCAACATTTCTCTGCTGGAAAACCCAAAATTAGTGTCGACATAATGTATTTTTGGCAGGTAAAAAAACAAAAAAAAAACAGATAAATATTCATCCTTGTTGTGTGTTAGAAGGGAAAAATGCTAAATTACCTACGGTACATAACATGCAGGTGATGTTAACCTTTTGGAGAAGCTAAAATTCACGATGGCCTCATGAAACCATGTGAAACACATTTTATTATAATATATATTATATATAACGTTTCATTTTAGAATTATAGCCCATTTTTTTCCAACCCTTGCTAATTAATAAAATGAAATTACTAAATGTTAAACACCTTTATAAAAGGTTAAAGATAATGTTCTATCTGCCCAGTCATACCTGCGAATTTCGCTCTTTCTGTACTTTTTTTGATTTTTATTTCACGTCCAGCTGATGTTTTACACAGAAGATGCTGTTATTCTGCACAAAAATCAACTGTAAAAGTAAAGGCCTATTTACTTTATGCTTTTGTGGCAGAAAAGGAAGGGGACGACCTTATCTGACTAGATAATGGTGCTAGAGGTAAAATCAGAGGATCACCAAAGTCAGTAGGATTCTTTCACTGGGAACAATAAATGTCTGTATGACATTTCATGGCAACTCATCCAACAGTTGTTGAGATATTTAAAACAAACTCCTGCATCAGGAGCATTGGAGAAAGAACATTGAGAATAGTGAAATGACAGTATCATGATTTATATTGTCAGGTAATGATTACACTTTGAATGTGTATAAATCTGGAGGAGGATGCTGAACTAGTAAGAAGCTGACCGCTGAGTAACTCCACGCAGCGTACACCCACTCCCTTTCCCTACAGTATCTCTGCTGATGTCTATTCTCAATGGCCGACTTCAAAGGGAGGCCTGAAAATAAAAAGTGAGAACTGGAGTTGAGAGATGTGCACAGATTCACATTGCAATTTTATGCACGCACGCTTAGAGATTTCTGCTCATTTTTTATTACAGCACTGAAGCGGTGGGGTGATGACTTTATTAGGAGCGTGTCCTCTACTTGGCCTTTTCTATGAGATAAAACTGGATCCAAGCAGGGTCGATGATTATAAGTCCCACATAAAACAACTGTGTACATGATTGCTAATAACCGCTTTCATTGTAAACAGCTGTTAGCTACTTCTATCAAAGCTAGAATTTGCCTGGGGAGGAAATGCTAAATAATTTTCTTGCCTGGCTTAGTCCAAAGGTATCACAATTTGCCCACCAGCACCTCTAAAGCTCACTAATTAACTGGTTGTATCTATTTTGTTTAATCCATTCAATTAAATCTATTTCTTTACCTTGCAAACAATAGAAATTACTCTTGTTTATTAGCAAAAATCACCTCTTAAATAGTAGGGCTCTGGGCTTATCTGCCCAACAAATATAAAGCAAATGTGTTCATAAAGTATTGACATATCCCACCGACAGAGACGGGCACAAATCATTACTAGTCTTCTAGAGAGGAGACTGAATGAACAAACTTTTAATAAGAGCATCAGGGCCACAACAAACACACTTATCCTTGGCAATACACTAAAAACTGGCACTTGAAGTTTTAATCTGTCTGGAAAACAGCAAGAAGAAGTGCTGTCTGTGTAGAAAAAAAACAAAAAAACAGTGTTCAAAATCACAGCCACAAAGCTGCAAAGAGCAGGACAAGAGCAAAAAGGGGTGTTAAAATGTTGTGCAATAATCACTTTCATTGGTATTAAAAAAGACTGGTTGTGCTAATTAAGACTTTAATCATTTAATGCATTAATTAGCAATAACTTTTCTTAAAATTGAGCCATTGTGCAATGTGTAAATTAGATGTGGTCAGACTTTGTTCTCACAGGATTTTTCTTAAAAAAAAAAAAAAAAAAAAGTCTATTTAATTAAAAGTTGTTGTTTTGTAAACTACAAATGCTCAGTGGCTCACAAGGCTTTATTCTGTAGGTAGACAAAAACTCAAGTTTACCTTGCTGATAAAACACCACATGCTAAATCACAGCACCTCAGGCACAAAGTGGCCACTTTACTTAATTAGTTTTTCAAATTAATGTGAGTAAAGTTCTAATACCTATCCGCATAGACTGTACAAAATCATCAAGTGAAAAAAAAAAAACTTACCTAAAAAAAAAAAATCAGGCTTTTGTCTTTGAGATCAGCAAACGTGCCACGGGTTTGGATTCCCCTCGGTGTCCAAACAGGGAGGAGGAGGAGGAGGAGGAGGAGGAGGAGTGAAAACACTAATTTGCAAATGGAGAAAATCAAAACGTTACACAGACAACTGAGCAATCTTCATCCACAGAGGAAGACAGTGAGATGTGGTTGAAAGCTCTGGAGTTTACCTTTCCAATGCCAATATATCAAAATATCTCTATTCAAGTCATTTGGGTCGAAACAACAAATTTAATGAACTACATCTCACCTGAAGACGGGGATAAAAATGACCACGAAATCTCATCAAAACAAAACAAAAACCTGCAAAAGCATCACAAAGACAGAATGTAGTTTATTAAGCGGCTGCTGCATCGAATCGTCTTGAACACTTGGGTACATTATGTGAGCAGCTTACCGTCTAAAGTTACTGTTTGCTTGTGACTCCCTTGTTTCAAATCACCCATCTGATGCTTGTAAGAACCGCAGACCTCAATTATTCATTGAATTAGCGACTTCAGTGTCCCACGGCCTGTCTGAATCCATTTCCTGCCGCTGCGCTGACGGGACAGTTCGACAAACGACTGACTCTCCTCCCCGCCACCATGCCACAGCTCGGTTTTTAGCACTCCATGTGTGAAAAGGCTAACTGTGTAGGTCAGGAACTTCGGTTTTGGAGGGCACCAACTTAATGTTTTTCACCTCTGGCTTCCACATCACTCAGGCAGGGGAGACGCTGAGGACACTGAAAGGGCGTCTTTCAGAGCACAGCTAAATAATGAGGCAGAAGTGGAGAAGCATCAGGGCCACAACCAAGCAGCCAATAAATTATGGGTTATGTGACACGAGGGTGCTTTTCACCAATACCACAGTTCCACCAGAGCGACGAGGATCTTCCACATGGAGGGGTTGTTGAGCTCTGACACTAACGGGTCTCTTACACAATCTTTAATCCCTCCTTGTTTTTATTATGAAAACAGGGAAACGTTAGCAGCTTCTCATTTAAATCTGGCCCTGACTGTAGTTTCTCCAGTTAAAATGATCACTGGGAGCTGTTTATAGTGTAACAGCTCCACTGAAAGGTTAGTCTGTTGGTTAATGTGCTCTCCCCCAAGCCACTCATTGAACACTTGAACCCACATACAATGAATTTCTACTGTCTTTACTTTTTCTAGATCATAGCACTATTTCTATGGTACAAAAACAATGTCAGTCTAACATTATAACATTTCCCTGACAGTGAGAGAGATGAGAGCAGATCTAAAAAAAAAAAAAACAAAAAAGATGTGATGCTGGTTCAACACAGACATACAGACTATGAATGTAAAAGGAAAGAGAGCGACAATCAATGCAACAATCCCACCCTTCATGCCACAGTCAGCGACAACAATAGCGCAATTTCTTTCATTGTTGTTCATTGAAACTGGAAAATTGGAAACATTTTCACATGATTTTGTCACTTTTTTTTTTTTTTTTTAAAGTTCAGTGACGCTGAATGGAAGTTAAGAATAAAAACAGCCTTTGTTCCGGTAAAACAATCAAACTCTGAAATGCGCCTCAGAAAAAAGTTGTATTTTGAGAAGGAACAATGAGGGTTTACGTTAGGTGAGGAGAATCAGAGTGTGTCCTAACATAACCAAACCACCACTGTGGACATAAAGTGACCAATCTTGAGATTAATTTTTCATGTGTGGGCCACCAACTCAAGCTTCCTGTGAAGCTCTGTGCTAAAGGATTATGGAAACGTGACAAGCACATCCATTAAAACACTTGGGAGTCGAGCCAAAGTGTCCGGCTCAGAGCTGCAGTGGCTGCATGTCATTATTTACCAGAAAATAAACCTTTACATCCTAAAGCCTCTCCCTCTCTTCAGTCTGATGTTTATCATGTTCACAAATTCTGATTCACCCGTCCTGGATCAAACATCGATTAAACTGCCCAGGACCAAAGATATCAATCAGATGCTTTTAGCCCACATATTGATTAGACTGTCTCGGATGATGGAGATAAGATTAATTACTTCTTACACTGAGTAGTGTTTCCTCTTAATAAGTGCTGAAATCTTTACACTGCTGCTTCATCGCACCAAAACTTTGTCAATACACAGTCACAAAATCAATAGTCACACGGTGTCTTTGAAAGAGGAAATGAAACGGTCACTCTATCTTTGAAAAAAAGTAGCTTTAATTTATAGTTTCATAAGACACCGAAACTACTGAGAGATGATAAACAATACAAAAAAATCGAAGTGTGAATGAAATTAATTTTGCCTGCACTCCTGACCAGTAAAAATACACAGCTGCTACCAGGAACTGAAGTCTCCGAAGCTGGTCTTGCCTTTGGACTTCTTGGCTGCCGCCGCTCCGCTGGTGGACGGTCCGCTTTCATCTTCAGCAGCCGAGCGTTTTCTGGAAGAGGGAGAAGCAGAACATCAACACACCGAGGACCCCAACAATGAGCTGTTTCCTCGCAGACGTGTGAGTCTTGCTTCTGGTAGATTGTGGGTTTCTCTGATCTGTTCTAGTGTTTGTCTGAATTCGCCCTCACAACTCTCTATTCTCTTTGTAAATTATGTTGTTTTTTGAGTATCTCAGCTTTTCAGATTTTTTTTCTTTTCTTATTGAAAGTAAAACAAAAGTCCTTTTATATTATGTTATAATAAATAATATTATATGACATTTGCTCAGAGTGTACTGGATGTGTAAATAAGCAACTGAATATAAAGAAAACCATTCAAAAATATTAACAATCTAAAATTTTATCACTTCAAGGGTTAGATGATAACATTGTGGAAACTAGATATTCAGGCTTGGCAGGACAGTCACAGTTCATCATGACCATTAACCATAACCATCAACCACTTGAGGTGCTCCTGGGAAAATAAACCAATGAGCTAAAAGGGGATGAAAGATGTTAAATTGATTAAATGTCAAATCCAAGATTATCGACTGATGCAAAATAGAAAACAAACAAACAAAAGACCTCTTAAAGCCAGAATCATGAGTTACTGTAATTGCACAGCCTGGTCTCTGATCTTCCACTGTATTATATCAGTTCAGAGCTCTTGTGTTTCATATGTTTTAAGCTAAAAGGTTAATTTTAGAAAAAAGTATCAGTAGTCATTTTCCTACGATTGATACCTTTAAAAAGGACCATTAACGACGGCTGAAACACCCCTAATGCACAGCTAATCAAGGAAGCATTAACACTGACGCGCTCTTCGTAAGACTAAACGTGAACATGACGTGATGACAGGAGAAGGATGAGACGGGTTCAGTCAGAAGACAAAACACCAGCAAGGAGAGAAAAATCAGTCTAATTATCTCTTAATACACGCTTCAGCTACAGTACATTAATTTTCAATTTAGTTAATGCACCTTAATTGTGATAATGAAAGTAATTTCAGTATTTGGTCAAATGCTACAGGGTAACACATTGTGTAAAGTACACTCATTATTTTATTCCACTTTACTGAACAGATTCCCCCTCGAAAGTTAAAAGTTTGACACAATGGAGCAGTCGAAAAACAGCACAAATCAATTCCATTTAATACCATAAAACCATAAAGCACAATCAAAGCCTGACATGGGTGAATCTGATCCGATGTCTTTGTTGTGGTTGATATTTGACTGGCAGGCCATGTTGAGTGTGTGTTGTCAGACAGACATAAACCAGAAACTAAAAAGAAATATTTTGTAATATCACAAAATTCAATGCAATTTACATAATCTCAGCAGAAATATGCTCTGGATAATAAACCTGAATTATCCCCGTGGGGGGAAAAGGGTAATCTTCTCTATAATTGACATTTTGCACATGATGCCTCTACTCATTTTGTGCTGCTGTGCAATAATGTTTTATCATCCATTCATTACTGTATTGTTTCTCAGGTCGCTCAGAGAAAACATTTTATGCAGTTTGTGTGGGGGCCAGGAAAACTTTTTAATCCGAACTCTGCAGACAAAGCAGAATAAATGTTCTTTAACTTCAGGTTTGTGCATGTGCAGCTTTTATATACGTCACAGCAATGCCCATGGATGAGTCACTACTACTTTAAAAGCAGAGGAGAGAGTGCTGTGTGTGGAATAGCAAATTAGAGAGAGAGAGAGAGAGAGAGAGAGAGAGAGAGAGAGAGAAAGAGAGAGAGAGAGAGAGAGAGAGAGAACGTGTTTGTGTACGTGTGTGTGTGTGTGTGTGTGTGTGTGTGTGTGTGTGTGTGCTCTTACATTGTGGACGGGTTGATGTATTTCCCCACACCTTGTTTGAAGGTCTTGGGCGCCTGCTCCTCCTTGGCTTTCTTCAGGGTGATGCTGGCCTGCTGCCGCTCCTCCTCCTGCTTCTGCAGCTCCTTCTCTCGCTCGGCCGCGATCTGCAAAAACACAAACCAGGGAAATGCCAAATCCAGAGAAGCGCGTGTCAGATCAGCGGATACAGAGGCAATGCTCACACCGGAAGACTTATTCTTGTGTCGACGCTTTCACCCCTCAACCCATGTTTCAAATGCAAGTGTGTTGCCCTGTAGGACACTGGACAAAGTCTTTATTCTGACAGAACTGAAATGATTCCATTAACTGATTGCTGGGGTGATTTTTTTCCACACAGAAATACTAAACCATCCCTCATTCCAACTTATTTGATGATTTGCTGTTTTTCTTTTACTTTAAAATAGTAAGAATCAATAGTCTTTTAACTGTTTATTTGGAGACATCATGGTTTTCCACGCAGACATAAATACTGCGATATTGTTTGTCGTCTTCACTTTGGATCTAAAACTAGAACTTCTGCCTCGCGGTTGTTTGCCTTTGCCAACAAGCCAAGTTGCAGGAAAAATGGTGTTGAGAAGAAGAATATCCCACACACTGCAAGATGGTCCCAATCTCCACTTCCTGAGTTACAGCACTGAATAATGGCCAGAAGTGTTTTTGCAGTCTTCATCGTTAAATTTTGTCATAATTAGCGAGTATGAGCTCTTGAGTTCATCCTTGAGTCCAAGTTTGAAGAAATTCTCTCGAGGCGTTCCTGAGATGTCACGTTCATGAGAACGGGACAGACGGACAAAGCCGAAAACGTAACGGCTGTCATCAGCATGGAGGTATAAAAAGAAGCTTGTTCTGTCATCAAGTCAGTATTGTTGATGGATGCAAATAGACAGAGAGATACAAACCTGAGCATCAGCCTCTTCATACGGGTCCACGAACACAGTCGCACTGATGATCTTGATCTCTGACTGTAAAACAGAAAAATGTGGGATGGGAACTAATTATTGTGTGTCACCTCTAAATGATCGAAAATATTAATCATAAACTATTAAATACAAATCTCTAGATCTCCTATATCACATTTCTGTTCACCGGTGGATATAAACTTTGAAAAAATATCATAGCTGTATTTGTTTCATGTTTTCTTTGTTTCTTTGTTTTTTTTACATTGTATTTGTAATTTAGGATAATAAAATGACAAAACAGTTCTGCTCCCATCACTGGCTTTTCTAAACACTTCTCTAACCCCGCTTGGTTTCTCATCTTAGCACCTGATCTTTAGAAGATCCACGCAAAAAGGTCAAACTACTGTCATGGCGCTGTGGCGGAGCCTTGTACTCCTCAGCGCCTTTTGATGTTTGTGATAGAGGAAACTTAACCTTCCTCCACAGTTGCTCTCTGTAGTTTGCCCAGCTGCAATATTAGGAGTGTAAAATGAAATGTAAGAAGAAAAAAAATACCTGTAGAAGAATATTTCTCTCTCCTACTTTTTAAAACAAAAAATAATCTGAAAATCAAATTATGATTAAACCAACTGAGACCTTAAACAAGATTCCCACCTTTGGTTTGTCTGTTTTGGGATCACTCTCCACATTCTCCATGGCTGTGAGTGCCTCAAATCCGCCAACAACCCTGCAAGAAAACAAACAAAAACATCCTTCATTTATTACTATGGCAAGTCCTCAGTATATCTAGATAAGACCTGGGATCCCCACACAGGTCCCACATCACTTTGGGAGGATAGCAAAGCATTTTAACCAATCCAAATCCAGAATCAAATCTACTCTTAAATCTGAATCCTTTCAAATCCCTTATCGAATCCCATTAAGTAGATTTAACCATTTGCAAGTAACTAAACAAAAAGCAGACTGTGGTGTACGGGCTGGTTGGACTGGAAGTAGCTGGGTGCTGCCACTGTATTCCTGCTGCCACCGATTCAACATAAACACCTTCAGTCCAAATATTCTCTCTCTTTTTGCTCTGTTTTTGGTCTCTACCAACTCCTGAAGGAAATAACTGGCTCTTTAGCTGCCACATGCGCCGCTGTGTTCACCAGCTGGTCTCCAACTGGGTCTGTCTGATGTGTGACGCGATGAGATTGGTGAGGGTCACCCGAAACGGTGCAGTCGAAGCCGGTCTGCTAAAACAATGATCTGAAAGTTGCTTTAAAGCTCCATAAAGCTGAAAGGGAGTTGCAGATTCAGGGGAAAATTCTCTGGAGGTTCGTCACACTGTCTTTACATTGTTAATATAAAAATAAAAATATAGATTACAGCCACTTGAACCCATATATATATATATAAAAATATATACCTAAGCCTTTTAAAAGACACAGTGTTGCAACCTAGCTGATTAGAAATGGAACAAGCAGCTTAAACTTAACAAGATATTTCATTGGTTCCCATTGGGCGATCAGAACAAATCTGTGTATTACCATCTCACCCTATAATGTTTTACTTCTCGTATAATACGTATATAATTTAACAGCTGAGGGATTTTGAAGACCTCACTACGTTCCTCAGACAACAATAAACAGGAGTTTTATAGTGTTTGTTATCAGCACATTGGCTTCATGGTGTAAACACGGCGGAGAAATCAACTGCTGAAAATATAGTCTTTCAAGCGTTGAGGGCCAAGAGGCGATCTGTTAGCAACTCCCCTGCTGCAGAGCACTTTAAGAAGTCGCTCTCACTTTGCTCTTGTAAAACTGTAAACTCTTTGTCCAGCTGCTCCTGTGGGGGCCACTTGCTACCATGTGTAGAGTGAGAAGCCGCACACAGACACATACATACAAACGCTACACCCAATAGATTGCAGGGGATCCTACTGAAGACACATGTGCTCTGCTTCCACATGTTCAGAGGAGGACCCGCTGATGTTCCAATATCAGACAAAACTATCAGGTTAGCTGCTGGAGCAAAGCCAGTTTCCCAAACATGTTTTCATGCCAAGATTTGTCCAATAAATATGCCTCCAACAACTCATTCTGATCGGGGGGGAAAAGCACGATTTCAGCGGCGCTCTCTCTTGAGGTGAAAGAAAGAAGAACGTCATTAATCACGCGCCATTGGAAAGGTAAACGCTTGATGTCTGAACCCCAAAAACACCTAGATATTTGATCCCAATGAGGCAGGTTCCATGTGCTGACAAGCCTAAGAATATTTTTTTAGCTGTTTAAACAGTGGGATGGATGGATGTTGCACCATGGCGGCCAAGGGATTTACCGTGCTGCTGAGCATGAACTGCAACGCCTCTAGTTGAACTCCAGATTGCGAAATTAGTTTTATCTCGTTTCCCCATGAAAGATGGTGAAACGACAACAAATATCTTGTTGCTTCTATTGTCAGTTCTCTAATCAAAAGGCATAAAGGGGCCACCACAAATATAAAAACGCGCAGTTTAGATTATCAAAAGGTAGAAAAAACACTAAAAAGTATGAAAGCTGAAGCGATTTGTTAATTAATTGATTAGGGAAACAAGTAAAAATGCTTATCAAATGACAGGGTTCCCTGCTTTTCTCCATTTTCTCTCATGCTAAATGAATATATTTGGATTTTAGACGGTTGGTCAGACCAAATAAGACACCCGAAGACGTTACCTTTGGCTCCAGGAACATGTTTTATCTGTTGATTCGTTGATCAATAATGGAAATGTAGCAGCCTTTAAGCTTAAATAAGATCCTTTCCAAGACATCTGGTCCCGACAGAGCCAGTCAAACTACTTGGCTTAGCAACCAGACAAAAAAAAAAGGCCTGTCTCACGTTTACTTTGAGAAAAACCTTCCTCTCACATTATGTACAGATCAGGTTAAGTACACCGACAATGCCATTCCCATTAAATGTGCAGCGACTGCAGTGTGGAGAGGATGAAAAGCTGGACGCCGTGTTAAAGCAGAAGCTTTCTAAGTGTGTTGACCATGTGAGGAATCAGTCAATTGAAAGCAGTCTGAATATTTTTAGACCATAGGCAGGTTCTTCTCTGAAAAAGACAACCAGTTGAGATCATGCATGAGAGAGAGACGGAGACAGAGAGAGAGACATCAGTTTAGATTCAGCATCTACTAAATTTTTCACTGCTCTTGGCGAGGAGTCAGACGTGAAGTCACAAAGCTGTTGGCTCTGTCTGGAGCTCCAAATGAACCAAATATGTATTAAAGAATAATATGAGAGAGAGACAGAGAGAGAGAGAGAGAGAGAGAGAGAGAGAGAGAGAGAGAGAGAGAGAGAGAGAGAGAGAGAGAGACAGTGAGAGAGAGACACAGAGAGAGAGACACAAAGAGAGAGACACAGAGAAAGAGAGAGAGAGAGAGAGTGTCTGTCAGGACTGTAACCTTTTCAAAGCCACCTGCCTCAGCTGCGGAATTACGCAAAACACTGCCACTAAGCCACAGTGGAGTCAATAAAAACAACAAATGAACAAAGGTTTACCTTCCAAACACTGTGTGCTTCCTGTCGAGGTAGGTGCACGACCGGAACGTGATGAAGCTGAGAGAAAACAGAACACAAAGCAACATGAGTATGGGGGGGGGGGGATTTCCAGTAAATTAATTTTTGAAAAGTGTAAACATTGTGTTTACAAAGACAGCCTTGGCTTTACAGTAGCTGTCTGTTTACAATAATTACATTAGTTTTGGTAAATACACAGAATAACCTTCAAAAAGCACATTTATATTCTATACCCCCCCCTTAATCTTAAAAAATAAGCAGCTTGTCTATAAGACATTATATAGTTAAGCACATATGGAGACATTTATGTACAGCATTTCCAACAAAATTATATTATTCAACTTTTATTATATTTAAAAAGGAGGAAAAAAAGTTTATTGATTATTAAGTAATGTATAAAAAATAAATTACTTAAATGCCACAATGCATAAAATGTCTGTTTGTGCATTCGAGATCTGACTTTTGAATCCTGAGGCATTAAACGTCTCGTTTTATTCACCTGTAGGACCTCAGCAAAGAAATCGAAGGATGGAAGAGACGAAAAAAACAAAAACAAAACAACCCTCTGCTGACTGACTTCCTAGAACAGAGCGGTAGTTCAAAGTTCAGGAAAGACTGCTTCTTTAAAAAATATTTCTTACAACTGAGACTTGTTGGTGTTTGGACCAGAGTTGGCCATGCTGAGAACCCCGCGGCCCGTGTGGGACAGGTTGGGCCGAAACTCATCCCTGAAAGGTTTTCCCCAGAACGACTCCCCTCCTGGGATGGGAGAAAGTGGGTGAGGGAGGAAGGAAAGACAGAAAGAATGGAAACGGGAAACAGCAAAATGTTTTATTTCATTAGTATAACGATGAATGTAGTTGACAGACATCGAAACATCCTTGGAAACATGAAGTTTCTCAATCAATTCCCCATTTTTGCTAGAAAGTGTCTCTTACTGTGGGGTTTTAACACCTCTCTTCCTACTAATGAGGCATTTTTGTCAAGATTTTCAGTAGAAGACATAATGTGCTTCTGGTGGTAAAGCTCAAATATTTGTTCAGACTACAGACCTTTTTTCCTGGAGGCATTTTGACATGTCATAGCAGTCGGTGTCAGTGTCCCAACACACTTGAGGACGGGCTTTTCTATCAGTGGGTTTTCACTTGAAGAGGAACAAATTACTCGTGGCTCAGACCACATTTCAGTATGATGTACAACGTGGGGATCACAGTTTGATAAGCTTGGCACATTTTCTGTACTTAATCTCTCTTGGGCAAAAATTGTGAAACAACCCGTAGATTCAAGTTAAAGCATCTTTCAGACATCTAGATAAAACTAAATGAATATCTTCATTAAAAGGCATGCTGTTAAGTTTTCCCACCACTTGTGGCACAAGAGATAAATGTTTTGATGAGCAGGTGCCCGTTTGGTTTGTATCTTGTTACCACAAATACAAGGATGCACTTGCACTTATAAAGGTCTGTGGGAGATAAAATAGACATTCCTGTTGACTGCAGGGAGGCGGTAACACAAATGTGTAGAGCATGGGAGCCATACAACACGAAGAAAATAGCAACAATGAGATAAGATGCTGAGGACCATAGGGTGCCACAGGGATGACGTATTTTTGTCCAGCATCGTCACCTCTTAGCGCCACCCTGTGTCCCTTGATATAAAGCCAATGGCATTTTTTAACATTGGCTTTTAGATTACTGCAGAAAATAAGATCTGTGACGAACAAAAGTTTATGATACTTAAGATGTTTTGTTCAGCAGGATAATCTTCACAAACCGACACCACTTGGCTACAAACGAACTACACCACCACCGCCACACCGGCTTCAATGTCACCACCACTAAACTTCAACTTTTAGTTTGATTTAGCTCTGACTAGCTAGCTATTCTACTGATAAACAGGTAACCAGGCCAAGAAACAAAAACACCAGAGAAAAGTGACTGGTAGCTGCTATAAACATGACTGTAAACAATACAGGTTTCAAACATTTCAAAAAGCTTTGCAAATGTTTGAGAAAGAAAAATATGCTTAACATGTTTGTGAGGCCTCAAGGACACATACAATCCATCCTGCTGTGAAACTCTGAATGTAAACAAAACCGTTTCTTCACAGGAGTGTACCAAACAAAAATGTCCCTGTTCTTGTTTGGATAGACTCTCAGATTTAAACATCTTCAAAGAAAGTGAATTTATGGGGCTGGACAAGGAAACAACAAGGAAATCATCATGTCGGTCCTAATCTGTCATTTAATTGCACCATCTGGGAGTTTGGACACTTTAGATACTTTAAAACTGATAAGGCTGAGTTCATATAGTGTTTCATTTTCAGCTCTACAGTGCACAGTGTTAATTCTTTTCCCACTGTGGAATATCATAATCCTCTTAGTTTGTATGAAAACGACTGGCTCTACCAGCACCATTTATTCAAATGATTGCACCATTAGAGAGACGGGCATCGTGTGTTTTCATAAGAAGCAGAAGTGAACCATGTTTGCCCTTGAACACGGACCCATGTTGAGAGCCTTCAGCTGTGAGTCATTATTTAGACCGACTTCATCATTAAGAATCATCAGGATGAGTATACGGGAATATGCACTGTTGGAGATTATTGGCTCACAACAGGGGGAGAGGATCTGTCGCCCTGAGGTGTGTTTCACTGTCCTGCATCCTGCCAGCTGGTGTACATGCATGAAACTGTGTGCACATATATACATATATATACACATATACGTATATATATACATACATATATATATATATATACACATATACGTATATATATATATATACATACATATATATATATATATATACATACATATATATATATACATATATATATATATATGTGTGTTTAAGTGATGCGCGGATCGGCTCCGATGTCATCCACATGAACGCATAAATAATCCACCCAAGCGAATTACTTTCTACGATTTAGAGACACACACCCGATCACACACTCCCATTATCAGTAGGATATTACGTGTGATGATATGGTAACATGTTACACTGAAGTAGGCTGGTTTTAAATAAATAAACATTAATTTTAAGTAAAAGTTCTTCCTTTTTGGTAAAACGAATGGTAACAGGTATTTCCACAATCGCCTGAACAAAGGTTGACATTTCCATTCAAACTAAAATTCTGAATGTCACTGCGACTTCCCAAACAGAAACCATTTAAAAGCTCATGATAATATTTGGCAATACACACAGTATATAGGTGCTGTATGTGTGCGTATATTCTGGAGTGTAAATGCATACAAGCAAGCAACCAATCAGCTCCTCAGACGTTTCCTCCAGCTGTCATCTTCCCCGGTGACATTTTTGCATAATTTATCAACATGCTGACATTTTACCTCAGTACGACTAGATCATAAATGAAGGGGGGGAGAGAGAGAGAGAGAGAGGGATGAAGAGAGAAGTTCGTTCTCGCCAAACAGTTATCCAATACATCAAACGGCATTCCCTTGATTTAAAACACAAATAAAAGCTCAAACTTAAACCTGCTGCTACTGGTTTTAACAGGAAAGAAAGAAGGGAAATGAAAATTTACTCCACTGACTGACAGCGCACAGCTGTGAGGCTTTTCTCCTAATGAACGCAATGGTCAAGCTAATGTGGGCATTTCAAAATACATGAGCATGTGTTTTTCATTTCATATCTGGAGTACGTGTCTGCGATTTCATTTACAAGTCAATGTTTAAAACATTTCTTTCTGCTTCTGAAGGATTTCATATAAATGAGGCTCCTCTTCTGAACTTGGGGAAATTGTTAACGCTACAGTGAGCAGTGTGCAGGATGGGTCCCTTACCAATTTATGTGCAGGCAGTGAAAGACAGGGGCTCGCTCAAAATGAGTGGGCGATTTTCGTAGGATTTTCTTCGCACTTAAATCTCAAAATTCAACAGTCAAGAAAAAGTATCACATCAAGCTTCAATATCTTATTTTGTTATCAGCCTCCTCAACACACAATACGTGGTCACTTTATCTCACTGTTCCTATTTGTTGTCTTTATCTAGATCAATGACGGTGAGCAAAATAAGCAAAACACCAAATTGGGATTAAATTTCTCAGCCCTGCTTTGGTTCGCACATGTTTTAGAGCAGTTATGTCAACATTCACACGCTGACATTCTCAATGGCATACAAATTACATGCCAAAACCCACACTAGTGTATGCTTTGGGGCTGCAATAAGGAGGAATGATCTTTAAAAAAGCCAGTTGAAGGTCTGTTCGTGATTTGTGTGCACATGCTGCTCAGTCCAGGTGAGGAGGAGAATTTTACCCACAGGCCAGGAATTCTGCACCTTCATAAATCTGTCATGGTGGATGCATTTTGCGTAGTGTTCAGAGACGCCCACGGACACAAAGCACACTCTGTGCTGTAAACTCTCACAGCGGCATGACGGCAGGAAATTAAATGTATGAGGCCTCGCAGTCAATTACACTTAGCTGCCTTTTAAAACTGGCTTTTCAAAACAGGGAAATTACACCAAACGCTGGTTGATTGGTTGTTCACCACACCCGAATTCTGTACACTCAGCCCTCTTCCATCCACATAATCTCTCAGACTGAGTGTGTGTGTGTGTGTGTGTGTGTGTGTGTGTGTGTTCTGTACTCCCATGTGCCTCTGCAGAGTATATTTAGTAACACTCTTGACTTGCATCGTGAATTTCAGGCGGTATTTACGCAAAGCTTCCAAAAAGGAACCATCAATAATTTAACAGAGGGGTGTTATGTAATTCAAAATGTGGTTTAAGTGCAGTCCTCATCTTACCTGTGCCAGTGCCAGTGGGGTCTCCTCCTTGAATCTGGAAACATACAAAAAAATAAAAAACCCTGTTAGGTTTGGGTGACATTAGCCGCCTGTACTGCACATTGAAAAGCCTGTGATAATAGAGGAGTTGTTCCTCAGGAAAATGTTTAGTTTCTGTAAAGTGGTCAAACAATACTTTTGTACAATTATTTCCTTTTGTGAAAGTCATGTTCTCTGCCATCATTATTATCCTATGTCAAAGCTTTCCAGGATACAGGCCTCCATTGTTCACTGTTAAAGCTCAACGTTCCTATTATTGTTCCTATGGAAGAAAACTTCTCTAAAACTCTGCTGGTTTTCACCACTGGTGCTGCTGCGGAGCAGATTTTCTGTTAGTTCCTGTACTGATTGTATGGAGCACAAGCCTGAAAAAAATCCTTACTGCCAACAGGAGAGGAGGCAGCTGATTATTTTGAAAGTATTTCCCACTGTTTGCTTTTAAGTTGTTTGGGTGACAGAGCTGAGGGCAGTTGACCAGAACAACAGTATAGTGGCACGAGAAGAAAGCAAGGACAATCACTGTAAACAGCAAGAAGAGAAAGAGCAAAAAGATGGAAACATTGATGAAACTCTTGTTTTTACAAAGCTGAAGGTGGAGACAAGGTGTTGAAACAACATGGTGTTGATATAGTCTTTGCTTGACAAGTTAAAAGGTCCTGGATTTTACATTTTTCCTGTGTTTAATTTGAAATGTTGTTCCATAAAAACATATTTGTAGTTTTAAGACAATCAGCCAATCAGAAGAGAGGAATCTATGAGCCTGTACTTCTGATTGGCTGACTGTTTTTAAGTGATTGAATAAAAAATATAACAGATTTCAGGTAAACACTCAGAGAAACCAAATCCTCCAAGGTTGGATGGCGGGTCCAGGTGGGCGGGGCTTGGGGCATGGCTGAGAGCGGTGACTGCTTTGTTATGACATCACAATCGCTTTATGGGACCTTTAAGTTCTTCTATAGCACACTGTAGCTAGTGACAGTGTGGTATAAAACCCCAGTAACACTGGGTCTGAAATAATGTCCATATCTCATTACACGAATTTCCCCTAGGGGATAAATAAAGTATCTATCCATCCATCCATCCATCCATCTAAGAATGCAAAAGGTAACTTCAAGATGACGTAAACATGGAATTAAACCAGCAGCCATTCTGACATATTCATAAGGGTGTTTTATGTGATTGGACAGAAACACAGTTGATCTGCAAGGTCCTGATAAACTGTTTTAAGGGAAGAGCCACGTTTATGTTCCCATTAAGAAACTGCTTCATGTTTGTTTCTATGAAAATATTCTCTTCAAGGCCATCCTCGTCTCCTTTAGAGCTGCGGAGGATAAGTCGAAGGCGTAAGTGGCACAGTAATTATGGATAAACAATTCACAGCTTGCCACTGTGTATGAAAACCAGGGGACAGAATGGAAAAAAGGTAAGGGTCCTCTTGAGACCAGTTGTCCACTCAGAGCCATTTTAATTAGAGGAGAGGAAGCTGTGAAATACACAGACGAACTGCTGATCAGAGACCTGTCATTTCAAATTCTCAGTCTGGGTTAAGAAGCTTCGGTTGGAGAGCGAGTTACAACAAAGAACCGTTGCTGTGTCGGCTGCTTTGCACACGTGACTTAAGAATAACGTTTTCCTTTCCTGCGTGTGCCCCCGGTTTAATGCAAAATGGATATTTCGCCACCATCAGAGACAGCAATGTGTCCTCCCTTCCTCAGCCGCCATTTCCACAAGTGGTCCCTGCACTTCTGCTACGACGTCAATATGGCGCCCGTTGAGGGTGAGAAGTGTCCATTGCCTCACACTCATCTTTATGACTGTTTTGAGGGCACCATCTGGGTACTTCTGGAGCATGTTGCCGCACTTACTGTTAAAACAGCAGGTGGAAGTACGGAAGTAGGCGAGCTGAGATGCAGCGTGTGTGTTTACTCATCTCTGAGGCAGGAAACACTCAAATACATAACTATTTCAACAAATGACAAGGTAACAGTGAATGACGCTGTGTAATTCATTGCTATTTTGGGTTAAAGCTCGTCGGTCAGTGAGTGAAGTAGGGCACAGGGACTGGAGAGGATAAACCCACGTAAGTATAGTTTACCCTGGTTTCTCGTGATATGAACTTTATTCACTTACTTTCATATGAAATGTCACAGTAAGGAGAATCTGAGCCAAGTTAAACCATGTTGATCTGAAAATTGATTTTTGTGATGGTGGATAATCACAGAGTAATTCACCCACCTTTATTCAACAACATGTTGTCGTCTTGACAACATACATGTTTGTCATGAGCTTTCAACCAGTGACATTTCCAGTAACGGGACTGTCTCTTACACACTAGAATATTCCAACCCATTCGCAAAATTGCAAAGATTAGATTCTTTTTTTTTTTATCTGCGACAAACCTGGAAACTGTCACTCATGCTTTTATTACATCTCACTTGCATATTGCAATTCTCTGTATTCCTGTTTAACCCAGTATAACCTGTCCAAACGTTCAGTTATAAATGCTGCAGACTTGTATTAGCATCTCTGCATTGGCTACCTGCTTTAGATGGAAGTAGAAAAGAAGAAAAGCATTTTTATCTGGATTAATTCCTCACCATGAAGTTCCGGATGGACCTGTGGAAGACGGTACCATCGTAGTATCCTTTTTTACACAAACGGATGAAGTTCTCTCCAGCTTTGGGAACCTGGAGGAAAGAGCACACAGAGATTGTTTATAAGAACACCCACGATAACAATTTCCTGACACTGATTAGTGTCTCAGTTGGGCTCTTAACAGCCAATAATATCAGTTTATTATTACTGTAAACAGTGGTGACTTAAAAAAAATTAATAAGAAGCATTGAAACCACAATTTAAATATGAGAACAGTGTAGTCAGGAATCACTGCTGAGTCGTCTCTGAATGTTGTGTGTTGAAATTAATCGGATGTCTTATGGGAGGAGACCTTTTGATAAACCCAGTAACACACCCACACTCAAACATAACATTTAGATAAATGGATAGTGAATGTCAATACTTGTCTGATGCTGCTTTAATGTTTACAACAGCCTCGCCTGATGTCATCTAATAGTCACCAGACATATAAAACATTATCCCGTTTTAATTAAGTATGATTAAAAGACAGGTTAAGACCTACAAAGCCTTTTTTTTCTGGTTGGGGGATTGGAGGAAAGCAAAAAAGGAGCATCAGTTCTTGCATACATCTACAATATTAGACATGAATTCTTGTAACATAAATTACAAACATGCTGCTCTTATTCATCCGTGTACGTCATGGCATTCATCAGCTTCCTGACAAAGGGATTTTATTTACTGCCGAGTATGGAATGCAGCAAATGATCCAATCAGGGAGTTGAACCAGGGACTCGCGGGGACACTCTAACCAGTCGCCTGGTGACTAACCATTTTTTTTACCTTAACCAATAATAACAAACAAATGACAAATACTAATATGTCAAAAACCCCAAATTGCCCATCGTTCAAGGACTTATTCAATTAAGCAATCTGACTTGGAACACACACCTGGCACATTATCCATGCCCACTGCCTGGGGAAACTCACCATCATTACCATGTGTTTGAAAACAAATAAAATTTTCAATCAGATTTTCGCTCCACGGTCAGAAACTACATAACAAGCCCTCAGGGTGTGGAGAGATTGAGGGAGCTTGATAAATTTAACACGACTGGTTTTCCTCGCTGCTTTCAAACCTACCACAGACGGATAAATCGCTGAGTAAATAAGGGCCCCTGATAGCTACAGGGGTCCATATCATGACAGTTATTACCCGATTTCCCTGATTAAAATCCCCAGGTAATTTCTCACCCATAGTAGACAACAAAAATTAAAACAGGAAGCTGCTGCATATAAACACTGAACCTATACAGGTGATCGAAAGCATCATTAAAATACATCTATTAACTACAAGCCAGTGCTGATTTGTAGTTCATCTGTGATTCTCTAAATAACACACTCACTAATTCATACCCACACAGACAAGGGATGACCTTGCCATTCCACTCTCATCTTATTTGCATACAGTTGCCGACTAAAAGCGGCATCAGAAGACACCGAACAGGTGCTGAGCTGAAGACACAGGTTATATTTCAAACTTCCAGATAGAGGTGACTGACAGCATGAAGATTTGCATTCATGTAAACAAACAGAGTCACACACTTGCAACTCTGTCTGACCTGTTGGAAAGTGTTTGTTATGCATATAAGTCTGCAATGAAGTGGAGTTCAACTGTTGCCTGAGGCTGTCTCGCATATCTCTATAGCTGGAAGCCAGGCTTAGTACTGCGCTCCAACAATGAGGGGTTTTTTCTCTCTTTCTTTTTTTATAAAAAAAACAGACATCTGGATTTTCCCTGTTGCTGAAGTGCATCCTGGGTCATAAAAACTATTAGACTTCTTGTAAATCATTACAAAACACCAACTCAAAGAAGCTCATTTTGCCTGGCACTCTGAAATTTTATTTTTTTCCCTCTCTCCAAAGCTGGAGGCGTGGCTTCAACTATGACGCTGGTCTGCTCCACTGTTGTTAACGTCAACAGCCTTGAAAAACGCTTCTGTGCATGTTTGACTATGTGTATGTCTGCACTTGTGTGAGAAACTCAACTTTTCCCCCTTGGCAACAATGGTTGGTGGTTTCCAAGAATCACCAGATGCTTTCGTAAAACCTATTTTTATTCATTGGCCTTTCGCTGTGTGACAGGTTCTTCTAAGCTCTACTGGTCTTATTTCCCCTTACGTCTCAATTTTGTTGTTGGGGTTCAACGCTCTGCCTCTTTTTCCCTCCATTATAAATCCCAGATTTTCGAAGCACTCTGGTACAAAGAGGCTTATTGTTTTAAACCACTGGACAAAAGAAATGGATTGATTTGAACCATTTTAGCCATAAAATTGATTTCTGGAATGGAAAATAACACCTATAAACAGTTGTCTAATGACAAACTGACTGTTACAACAGATAACTAGTATGTGCATGAATGAAACGCAAAACAAGTCAAGACATACAAACCTCTCCTTGTTGCGTTTTTTTCCATTATACTTTCATCTTAATTCTTTTGAATTTTAACCAGAGACGTTCACGTCAGAGATCTCTATCTGCAACACTCAGGCTTCCTCTTGCTGCTGCCGCCCTGTTGTGGTGGTTAATTCAGCGTGTCTGCATGCATGCCTTTGTGTTTGTCTGTGTGTTTCTGTGTGAGTTTAAGCCTGGGAATGTTTCAAATGCAATCCAATTTAGGAACATGCCTAGGTGCCTAAAATTGTCAGCAATCAGTGATGTCAGCATGGAAACAATGTTTAGCTGATGCAGGCCAAAAAAAGAAAAATGCAAAAAAAAACGTCTCCCAATTCACATTTGCTTACAGGCTCTTCTGATTTACAAGTATTTCTCCGGGGGGGGGTTAGAACTAAAAATAATAAATAATACAATTGATGTGAAAATATGTTTTATTTCTTTTCACCCAAATCTAACATTAGAGCATCTGAGGAATAAACTATTTCATGTTATTTAGGTAGAGGTCATCAATAAAGCTCTTTGACACATTTTTTATTCTTATTTGTAGGTTGTTTTTTAAAATATTTTTTCATATTAATCTCAAAGAAATAACTGGAATATTTGGATTTGTCTGTATCTAAATATATATCTTAGTCATGCAAGCCCATTTGAAATCTAACACAGTCATCCCATTTTATCCCACTCAGGTGAAGCCTATTTATCCACTGTGCTTTCAACTATAATGAAGCTGGACCTTCCTCCACATTATGTGTGACTAAGGTACAGGCTGTGTCATCTGATCTCCAACATCTGCCCCCTCACATTTCATCCAAGTCGGGGACAACGAGGGCAGGGGCGGCTGAGACATCCAAAGCCGGACGAGCAAATGGGCACTTTACAGGGAGGAGGGCTCTGGATTTGTGTGACTGAGAGTGTATGTGACAGTGAAGCGGCGCTCATTAATTCATAAACAGCAGGCCACGAATAGAGCAGCAATCCTGTGTGAAAACCACTGGGGAGGAAGGTGGGGAGGAGGAGGATGTGGGGCACAGAGGGCAGGTTGTCTAACCGCTGCCACTTTCCCCTCATTATTCTGATTCGACGGCTCAGAGGCCAATGAAAACCAAGCACACGAAGTGCTTGGTTACCAGGGCAGAAATGTGTTCCTGGAACTCACGCTGTCTCTCTGGAGCCCCACATCTAACCTTAAAAAGGAGGCACACAAGAAACACATTTTTGCCAAGATGTAAACTTGGCAACCTGGGGGACAGACTCTGCAAAAGGCTGATTTCAATGTTTTGGATGATTCTCCCTCATTGCGATTTAACCACCTGCTCAGGCAAAACCTACATCACGACAACATTATGTGAGAACCTTGTACCAGCAAGTTAAATCAGCCAAGTCTGAATCAGAGTGTCAGGCCTCATTTATAAAATATATATTTTATATATTTAGTTTATATATATTGTATGGGTCAGCAATACCAATCTCTTAACATTTACTTTTTTAGTTTCAATAAAAATGACATCAGCTCCTTTGTGCTTTAAGTGTCGTTTTAAACTGATTTTTTATACGTTTTTATCTTTTCAACACCATGCCAACATTACCTGCCATATTTTACACCTTTCCTGTGTTTTATTTCAAGTGTTGATCCATGAGAAGATATACTTATGGTTTTAAAAACCAAAAACAATCTCAATGTAGTTTTACATCTCCTCTCTCAGGCTTCTGTCTGGAGCAAGAAGAGGGCGTTTTGTGTTGTTCTCTGAGCCTCCGGATCTGATTGACTGTTTTCTGAGTCACGCACGCTTAGGACAAGTAGCCCCCTACTGTAGCTTGGTTAACTCTCACAATCACAGTTTCTGAATATGGGCTGTGTGCATTTCTCCGTGGACTGAACATTTTAATACTTTCACAGTATCAAAGACACTGATCTGACATTAGAACAATTTCCTCAACAACTTAAAATCAGCTAACTGACAGTTTCATTATTCATTAAGCTGATCTCTTCATTTCTCTGTGTGTGCATTTAATCTGGTGCTGCTGTGGCTTTTACATTAATGTGTTGGAAGTGTCATGAAAATGTTATTAGGGCATTGCTACCATGACTTTTATGTAAAAGTGACACAGCTGCTTATTCAAACATAAGATAAACATGTCTAACTGCCATTTTGCTAGGCTAATGACTTTATATTGAATGAATGTCATTACCTTATCACAGTGTAACTCAAAATTCACATCTCCCTTGTTGGTGTGTATACGGACGTAGCCTTTCTTCTTCACGTACTGGTAACGCACGGTGTCGTCTGCAATGGCGTCTATAACAGAAAAATACAAATTCAGTTATTGTGATGCGTCTTTACGGATGACAACCTTTGAGATTATGACTGGAAAAAAATAAACAGACAGGGGCTGTTATTTTGAAAAATGATCTTAAGATTTTATTGAGTGTTTAGTGATCGAGTCACAGCTTGATGCAGCAGCAGGTAAGACGCCTGACCTTTAAAAACCCTCAGAACCTCTTCAGTGCAGGCTGTTATTTAGATCACGCAAGTGTTTTTCTCTTTTAAATCCAAATAGCTTTTTTTTTTTTAATTATTGTTTCACCTTTATATAAGAGTAATATTTAAAAAAGTACAAAAACTGACAAAAATTTAAAATTGAGGCAAATGATTGAAATATGAATATTAACACATTTCAAATTATATATCCTATATATCCTTAAATATATGGCATGTCATCCTTTTTTAAAAAACCTGAACTAGGTCACTAAATCCAAAAACTGTCGTCCTCTTCTGAAGTGTACTGAATCTACTATACTGTTGCATAACAGCAAATCTCTCCCATGGAGCAGCTCAGAGGCTGACAGGAGAAGCAAACACAGTCGAACCGAGCAGCTCCCACTTGCAGCTGCATGTAACACTGCGAGCACGAAGTTGCACTTTGCTGCAAAAGAGGAGGCATGACTAGCCACTCTTCCCCAGATAAATAAAGATTAAAGAAGTAAAAGTAAGGAGAGGTGAATGTTTCTTTCTGCTGGGACTCCACAGACGTTTTGTGTGTGTGTGTGTGTGTGTGTGTGTGTGTGTGTGTGTGTGAGAGAGAGATGTTCACTTGCCTGCTTCGTGTGTTGTTGCAGGAGTCATGGCCGTGGACGTGAAGGAGGCAGAGACTCTGCCTGTGGAGTAGTGAGCCTGGGGAAACAAAAAAAAAAAAAGACAAGAATAAAAAGTTAAAAATGGCAGATTTTAAACACCACCTCTACTGTTAATGTACATGTTGATGATGCTCGTTAACTTGTTGAGACGGTCTTTAAAATCTATTACTTACAAACTCTGAACAGCAGAAATCTCTTCATATTAGATTTTAACAAGTTTTATATTCCTATGAATTTTTATCAGCGCGATTTCACTGCCCCACAAAATCAAATATACTGGGTCCTCTTTCAATCTGTGCCATTCCCCAGAGCTTTGAACCACATCTTATGATCTTCACCGGTGGACGGAGTTCTCACTTATCATCATGTGGCCTCTGCACTAAACATGTGAGACGGTTGAAAACAGTGGGTTGCGTATGGTTAGGATATACTTCAAAGCTCTGGAATAAGCCAGTAAGTGGACATCTATCTCCAAAGTTACGAATGAGCTTTCATAGCTTTCATGCTCAATTATTTAATGCTCTTTTAAGTGTAATAATGGGTTTGCATTAGCACTGACCTGGGTTGTTTGAGCAATCAGTTGAAGAAAGGAACATTGACTTGTAATACTCACTCATAGAAATCGTTTAAGTCAAGCAAAAAAGCCCAAATATTGATTTCAGCGCCTTAAATGTGAGGATTTGCTGCTTTCTTCTTAGTTCTGGGATCTCTTTCTTTGGGTTTTAGATGACAATTTGAAAAAATGTGACTGGTAAGTTTGTGAGAGATGAATAGATCGTTAAAATAATCATCATTTGCAGCCCGTATTTGTGTATTTATCCCTGCTGTGAAATCTTCCACCGGTGATCAGCATCAGCTAAATACACCCTGCAGGTCTTCTGCTGAGAGGCACTTCAACAGGACAGAGACTTCCCCATTAAAAAAGGGGCCTGAAGCGCTTCATCCTCCAGGTGAAGAACAACCTTCTTCACTCCACGCTTCTTTCCAGCCAAATATTTAGCTGTTCCCCTCATTTGCACTAGGTGGTCCATCAAGAGCAAAGGCTTTAATGAAAGCCTTTGCTGCTTTTGTATGATTAAGAGCACAGCCCCCCCCCCTTCTCAGCTTAGAGAGATTTCTACCATCTCATAATTAAGGGGCATTGGAGATGCTTTAAGGTTGTTTGAGCTTAAATTATAGCAGAATACATTTTGTTAAATAGCAGTGTTCACCTAGAAATACCACAAACAGTGTGGTGGAACTGGAAGAGCTATTTAAATCAAGAGAAGAACAACTGAGTGAAGATGAAAGCAGAGAAATGAAAATGGATTTCTAAAGCTCAAAGTCTATTCTACAGTCCCTGGTTTAGCATTCTTCTGCTCTAGTTCTTGTGAAGACGCATGAAAGCACAGACTTTACCTTGTGTGCTCCGTCTGACCTATATTCCCTGTTCTTTCAGATGCTGTCAGAGCATCACCTCAACTGTGAACTGGAGATGGAGAGAAACCGAGGAGAAGCTCTGGCGTGAAAACGAGACACGGCGGAGCATCAAAGGCGATCTGATAAGAGAAGAAGTGACGGTGTCGTTCAAAGCGACCGGACTTCATCCCTCCCCCTGGTTGTTCAAGGACACAGTCACGGTGGTAACGTGACCGCAACTGACCTTTGTTAAACATCTGTGTGTAGAGCTGTAGGAAATGGTCATCTCCACTGGAGCCCCTCGGGGACAGGGCTCTCGTCACGCAGGACACTGATGACCGCAGGAGCTCAGACCCAGAAATAACCTACATCAAATACTCCGATGACCCGGTCACCGTAGACACCACTAACTCTGGAGGGCGGTTACAAGCCGAGACAGACATATTCTCAGAGTGGTGGTGCGACCTTAAGGCCTCCAAAACCAAGGAGCAGGTCAGGGATAGTTCACCATCCCTGCACTGATGGTCAACAGATATAGAGAGAGGGACCATTTCCAATACCTCGGCAGCACAACTGACCACTAACAAACCTTCAGACCTAACAGTGAAACCATCTTTTCTGTCAGCAACTCCAGCTCCACTCATCAGTTCAATTAACTTTCACTGAATCAATCATCACCGCCAACTAAACAGCCTGGTTGGGTGCTTTGAGTAACATCCACCTTAATCCTCTTGACAAATTCACCAGAAGGAGCAAGAACAAAAAAAAAAAACAAAAAAAAACAAAACAAAACATCACTGGAGCACAAACTGTTAAACAGCATCTACAACAGATGGACTAAAGTGAAAGGACTACAAATACCCTTCAGGCCCAACCGTGCCACGTCAAACTTTGTGCTTACATCCATCACACTCATTAATACGACACGATAATAATTATTAATACTCATTGACCTTATTAATTTATTGCCATTAATTTGTGGACTGATTTATCATCTTTAAGCACATTTAAAATTGTGATCTTAAACTGGCTCAACTATTGTGTATGCACTGACGCTGTTACACAAATGAAGTTCCTAATGGATAAATAAAGACGGAATTAAACACAAATATCCAGAGGGTGTTTTTAAATAAATAATATAAACCTGCTGCTCATTTAAGGAGACCTTCGTAACAATTTCATCTCTCACTCGGGCCAACGTCATATTTCCATTAATATTTGCTTAAAATCCTGAATTCTAAGAGTGAAATGTGATTCATCTTCCTCACAGCACTGTAAACATTCTTTGTTATGTTTCTGGATTCTGTTTTTTTGTCTTGTTGCCAACAACACTGTTAATCTATTAATGTGTGTTTGGCTCCCTCCTGAGCACAAAGAACGAACTGCACTTGTTCACCAGATAAATGCCATCTTGAAATGCTGCAGCAGAACTGATTAAATCTGACAAACCATGTTTTAATCAGTTATCCACAGAAATTACATAAAATTATTCTCGTTCAAATTATCTAAGTGGATTTCTCTGATTCAACAGCAAAGACGCCAGGACACTGCGGTTTGACATAGAACTCCAGAAAAAGTCAGTAAGTAGATTTTAAGAGGAAACTGTTTTTGTAAAAATTACAAAGTCAAAATTGATCTTTGATGCTAAACTTTTCAGCCAATGTGGACCAGACGTCCTAGAAGGGCTATGGATTAAACAATAAAGTTGGCACATCAACAGATATGTCTCCATGACAAATGAGAAAACAAAAGACCGTGTGACATGGGGAAAAGCCAATGCTCCTTTTTTTTGTTTCCCTCTTCCACGAGGTCGTCTGTTATCTGACCCGATTGTCTCGTCAATGGGAAGTGGTGATTTTTGAGAAATCTAACAAAGAATACTGAGAGTTCATGATGAAAACTTTAAGACACTCATGCGCCTTCTCGTTCAACTTTTCTTCAAGCAAAAGACGAATTACAGAATTCCCCACGTATTTCAATGTTAATGTAGGTTTCTGAGCAGACAAATATAACAATCAAATGTTGTCGCACACAGTCTGGGGTTTTGACCCAGGAGTCATCATGTGATCAGCTGCCATTACCATTGCAAGGACACCATCCCCTCTAAGCTGTGAGTCTGTGTGCATATGTTTTATATTTTTCCTTCAGTTCACTACCCTCTTTTCATATCTTGCAATTTTCAATAACTATAGCATCATGATGTTTTTCCTTACAGCGTTTAACTTGTCTGTCTTCTTGGCCTCTGGCTCTTTCATGGTGGAAGCCAGGAGCTGGTCCCCCTTGTAGTCTTTGTAAAGCTCAGCTAAGGTCTCCCTGGTCTCCAGATTGGTGGTCCTCAGGTGATACGCTGGGTCCTGCTTGGCCTTTTCCTCATCTGAACCGTCCCAGGGGGAAAAAAAGAGAATGAGGAAGGACACTGTTTAAGCATCTGTAAATAAATTTTAACCCTGATTCCTGATTCGAACTGAACAAAAAAAGGAGAACTCTAAATCACAAACAGTAATTTACAAATGACAACTAACAATTCGATAACTCACCTGGATCCAACACCTTCAGGTTGTTTTTTACATGGAAGAAGTTGGAAACATTGAATTTATCCAGGTTTGTGGGGTCCTATGAAGACAAAACAGAACAAATACACCATTAGAGTTAAAGACTGATTTTCCCTAAATGAGGTGCTTTAAACTTTGGCATACCAAAATAAAGCAACAACCCACCTGAAGTGTTATAAGGTCCTTTCTGGTGAAGGGTTCGTCCGTCAGAAGATCTTTAAAACTCTTGGTCTTAATGTTGAGTTGCTCAACGGCCTGAGTGAATTTTTTAGAAAACAAAAACCTCTCGTCACTAATTTGGCTGAAAGGGAAAACGAAGATCATCTCGGGTTTCGGTTTAGCTTAGATGATTATGAAAAACGTGTTTTTAAAAAGGCAGATTCTACTTAGTCAAAGTTATGTGTAAAACCCGGGGGACTTGTGCTGTACAGTATATAATCCATTTTGATGTACCTAACTAATTCAATGTGATGCAAGGCAGCATCTTGTGACCATGTGGGCCGAGTATCTGCACTGTATCACACTGAAACCAAAATCAATAACAGCTCTCTGCGTGTGTGTGTAATTTTAGACACTGGTCACTGTTCCAAAAAACTATTTGTATGAGGATCAATGCGGGGAAGGTGTGCATGTTCACCGACCTCATTAGAATACACATTGCCAGTGACCTTGTTGGCAACGATGTGAGAATTATTTGTGAAGACGTTGTACAGAACAGGGCAGTGATACTTTCCTGGAACAAAATCAGAAGGAAAAAAAAAAAGTCAGAAGCAAGCAAAGCAGCAGAGTCACTCTCAGTCTGCTGGAAACTCATCTCCCCCAGAAGTCAAGAAGTACCTCATGTAATGTGCCCCCTGATGAATTATATCACCTCTCCCACATCTTCCTCCTCCACTTGCTTTAATTTGCTCTTGTCCCTCCCATCCAACACTCTCTAAGTCTTTACAAGCTGCTCTCACGCTGTACTGCAGTAACATCACTGTGGCTTTGACCTTCTTATTCCTAACGACTTGCTGATTGTGAAATTAAGCTTCTTCAACCCTAATGTCGTTATCGACCTATTATGTGGATCTTAAGGTTTAATCACACTGAATCACATGCATATTTACCATCGTTGTTTTTGGCAAAGTTGAGTTTGATGAGAGACTTTGCCTCCAGTTTCTGTGGGGAAGAATGAAAACGGACGTTTATTTACCAGAGAACAACATCTCGAGAGCATTTCACACAGGTCATGCTCTCGATTATTTAAATTTTGATGATATGGTGCCATCTACACACAGCAAGCACTTCATAAAGAACACCATACTAATACTGGGTAGTTCCTCCATTTACTCTCAACCAATCGTAGTTCTTTGTGGCATGGATTCCAGAGGATGTTGGAAACTTTCCTTTGAGAATTTTAAAACTATTTTCTCTATCAGTCTGTAAAAAGCTCCCAAAGAAGTTTAGTTTACAATGACATAAAACATTTGGTGAGCTGGAAACTGCTGACAATATATTTTCAGTTCAAGTGACAAATCATTTCAGCAATATTCTGAAATAACTTTACGATACAGCTTAATATTTCGACCAATAAAGATTTCTTGAGAATTCTTGTTTTCTTACCTCTCCAGAGATCGGATTAGTACTGTACTTCTTAATCCATGGAACAATGCTCCTAAAACAGAAGGTAGAAAGGAAGTGACTGTTACGGTCAAACCAGGAGGAAGCAACCACATTGTTCCATCATCAAAGTCATCCCCACAGTCCGACCACTAGCAGGGCAAAACAAGCACTACAACACAGCTGGTATTTGTTTGGTTTGTGTTTCAAGTTTAAGATTAGCACAACCAGCGTTCCTCTTTTTTCCTTCATGGAAAATACCCAAATACCCAGTGACAACCAACAATCAATAGGCCACTTATAGTCAGGCAGAGCTCCTTTTAAAAATGTCGTCTTCTTTTTTTTTCTTTTTTTTTTTCTATAAATCTACTTACAGAAGGTCAAAGACGACTCCCTCCTCAGTGCAGACAGGATACTCAAATGGCTGAAGGGACAAGCTGAAATGTTTCAGAGAAAACATTTATATCAAAATGAGACACGTTATATAAATTAAAATTACTCAGCAAAAATACACTATGCATCTTAGTGCCACTCCAGTTTGTCCACATCTATGCAATATACAGTATTTGTTGTCAAGTATTCTATTAAACATGGACCAGCAAGGCCAGAATTTGTAATAGTAGTGTAATAGTGAATCTATCAAATCTCCTGAGGACAGAAAACAAGTCTCTTCTCACCTGCAGTGGTCAAATGGAAGCCGTCTGAAGTTTGCCTGTGGGATAACTGAAAAGTAAAAACATAAAATGAAACTTATATTTAAAAAAAGAAAACATGATGAT